>NC_089749.1:1996483-2075168 GCF_040412425.1 Macrobrachium rosenbergii | reverse complement strand
TCAGTTTCCCATTAATCTTCTTGCATCAAAACTATTTCAAACTTTGCAAAGTGATTGCTCTTCTCTCTCTCTCTCTCTCTCTCTCTCTCTCTCTCTCTCTCTCTCCCCTGCCACTATACGCACCATACCTCTGAGATACATTTGTGGAGCGAGTAAAGAAACACGCATCTGCAGGGACTTTACGCAACACTTGTCCTTTTGTCAGAAATAGGTAGTCAACAACAACTTCTGAAAAAACCGAAGAGTAATCCATTGTCTCTTATTTTGAATAAAAAAGGCTAGTTCCTCATCATGACCACATGCGTTCACCCTTTGAATTTTACTGAGTAGCAAAAAAAAAAAAAACCCCAATTGTTTATTTGTTTATTTCTTAGTAACTTTTCATATGACGGCGATTGCAACTGCAAATTGCCATACTTCAGCTTTAATCCTTTTTTAAAAGATTTTTATATTCTTTGTATCGATAATTTATCTTCATATTGTGTCCGGATGGTTTTCCTCATAGCTGCATGTGTTCTGGATAGGTTCCATTACATAAACATATGGTTTTCCACTGCCCTATCTTTTTTCTGATAATAATAATAATAGTAGTAATAATAATAATAATAATAAAAATAAACTTTTTCCTGGTAATTTTTTTAGAAGTATCATAAATGTTCAAAACAATATCCCGAGAGTTCGAATATGAGAAAAGTGATTCTGTATCAGTTATTCAGTTATCTTTATTTACAGCTGGATGAAATTGTTGTGCATTTACCTCCAAGGTTTTGTTACTAAATAAGCATCTGTTTTCCACCCGTTTTTCTTCTAACCCGTTTGGTTTCCATTAGAAGAGCTGTTTGCGAAGCTTGTTTATTTTATCTAAATATTTCGTTTAATGTTTTTTTTATATTAAATTTGTCTGATTGTTTCGTAAAAAAATTATTCGTAATTTCAAAAAGTGTCGTTTTCAAGAATATCATCTGGATTTAGGTCATACATTTACACTATTAGTAATTAATGTTTACACTGAATCACCACTTGATTCTCAGAATTATCTCAGCACAGATTGAGGTGTTCACAAGCCCTGCTTCCATGAAAGTTTTGCTTGCTTGCTTCGCTAATTGATCAGTTGTTTAGAGTATCTCGCTGTTCTCTTTCATTGGTGGAAAATCTCGTCCTCTACACTCATTTCCCTTAATACCAACGCTGACAATATGACGTTAATTTCCAAATTTCGACAGCGCCAGATTCCGTACCTTGGTCCTCTTCAGAATTATGATGAAGTGACTTACTTTTGTTTAAACATTATCATCAACATTATATTATTTAATAATACTGAGATAGTATCTGCAGTTCATGGTGGCGACTCCTTCGATACACGAAAAATGTAGGAATGTGATTAATAGGTAAATATCATGGCTTGCAAATGATTCATATTTACATTGACTCGTAGAAGTTTGAAAACAGTTATCTATATATTTCTCAGTTTAGTTAATATAAAAACTAATAACTAAAGTCTCCAACTCTCGAAAAGAGCACAATATTCATAATTCCAATTTCCATCCTCTAGACAAAAAATCAGTGTTTTGGAAATCCCACAAATAACTTATGGAGCACGTGCTCAACCTCCAGGTTAAAATGCTCACAAAAAATTCAGTCGGCTGCCTGTCCACTACCCAGCCATTTTGTGTGGAAGATTTAACGTGCGTGCGCTCCATTTCATGCGCAGTGTGGGGGGAAAATGTCGTTGTTCATAAGTCACAAGAGCTCTTGGATGTCTGTTACTGAAACTTAATTTTTCATAGTGAATTAAGTTTTTAACAAAAAATTGGTGGTCTAGTATCTCCGTCAACTAAATTTCTAGACTTTTAAAATTTTATTCTACCCTTCTTTACAAATAATATACAAACTCATTAACAGAGAGAGAGAGAGAGAGAGAGAGGATATTGTTCAACTCTATCTACAGTATATCTGATACATAAGCTATGAGACCAACTTATATTGGATTTTTTTAATTGACTTTTTCGTAAACTGGATATATATATATATATATATATATATATATATATATATATATATATATATATATATATATATATATATATATATATATATATATCTTAGTTTAACAGACCACTGAGCTGATTAACAGCTCTCCTAGGGCTGGCCAGAAGGATTAGATTTATTTTACGTGGCTAAGAACCAACTGGTTACCTAGCAACGGGAACAGCTTATTGTGGGATCCGACATTATTATGACGAGAAATGAATTTCTATCATCAGAAATAAATTCCTCTAATTCTTCATTGGCAGGGGTAGGGAGAGTCGAACGCTGGGCCAACAGCGTGCCAGGCGACAGCCTATCCACCATTCCAACGAAGAACTGTAAAGATGGATGGACCACTTAACTATATATATAATCAAATAAACAAAAGGTTGATCAAGGAAGGTTACAGATCACTTAACTACAAATACACGTAAAAAAAAAACAAAGACGAACAAGGCAGGTTACTGACCATTTACATACAAATAGACGTATACAAAAGATATGATGATTAAGGCACGATTCAAAAGACAAGTTCATTATGAAGATAACTGAATAGAAATATATCCAAGAAAATAAAGCCGAGAAATATGAGAAAGCATCATTAATAATCTTATATATAACACTATGGTTTTGAAAAAATAACCTTCAGATTTGTAAATTACCCATACGTTGTGTAAACTCTAGCATAGGAGCACAAACAAATCAATGATATGGAAAGAAAATAATAAAATGTATAGTATTCCAGAATAAATAATCAGAGAGGTATTGCAATTTTAACCCATAATAATTATTTACTTTAATTGAAAGTAGATTGCACAAACTACTTGCGAAGCAAGTTATCATTAAAGTATATTTTTGTAACAAACGAAAGCCTGGGAAACTTTCGCTCACGAAAGAGGCAAAACCAGGAAATCTGTGCCAGTGCCACTGACTTGCTGACTCTGACAGGCCTTCAGTGTCCCCTCTGCTACCTGACAGAGAGGCCGCTGTTGTGGAGGCTCTTCGATTAAATATTTTTTTTCTCCTAACTTGAAATTTGGAGCCGAGTATGTCGAGCATTCTCTGAGATCGGCAGTAAGAGCTGTTGGTATACACGCCATTTTCCATCGCATGTTTATGTCTGGCAGCATATTTCTTTCTTCATTATTATTAGTTTTAAACTTATTTGAAATGACCACTACATATCCTAAATGTTATCATTAGCCCTACAGCCAGTTATCCAAGCTGATTTCCTAGTTGGAAAAGAAAGGTTCCAATAAAGAAAGCAGCCTTATGTATATGGTAAAAGAAAAAGTACAGAAATATAAAATGGGCCACGTAAACGGAATGACAAAGAAAAATAAATCATTAAAGTGTTGCTGCCGAAACAAAAACATCTGAATTTTAGATTTATAAATGGACTAAAAATGATAAAGAATACTGTTACCCCTAAACTCCAAAACTAATAATATAAACGGGAAAGTAGAAACCAGACCTTTAGAAAAAACCTTAGTTCTCTTTCTGTTCGTAATGGGAGACATTAGTACGCGAGGTCATTTGAGGCCAGAGGCTCAGACGGAAAATGGGAAACGTTCCAACCATAAATCTGCCATAGATTTGGTGAGCGATTCAGCTGGCAAGACAATTGGGTAATTGAGTCGAAGAGACTTTTTAAATTTCCTTTTTACTTCTCTCTATGTCTTTCTTGGTGTAGCACAAGAATGTACACACACACACACACACACACACACAGACACACACACACACACACATATATATATATATATATATATATATATATATATATATATATATATATATATATATATATATATATATATATATATATGCATACACACACACACATATATATATATATATATATATATATATATATATATATATATATATATATATATATATATATATATATAAATAATTGTGTATGTGCGTATCCATAGACTATGAAATTATTTTATATATGTATTTCTTAACACAAACACTTTGAACACGTTGAACACTTTTCTAAAGTACCTAAGCATGTTATCAAATGTGAAATTCTCAAAATAACCTGTAGACAATACAAAATGATTAAAAGTTTTTTTTCTTTTTTTTTTTTACAAAATATTGACGAACTTCTAAAAGCTGTCGTTGTATTTCGAAAGATTTTTTCGAACAAATTTAGCTGCTTCGTTCTGTTTCACAAGACTTTCCGTTGGCAAAAGAGAGGTTCCACCGAGCGCGAAAATTGCAATCAAACAAAACTAGATTATTTCAAGGAGTTGAGTTTTCCGAAAGGACTTTGGTTCTTTGTAATGAAATTTTCACAGTGAATCCCATCGCGGTCTATGTAATGAATTAGTTTTGTTCTGAATAAAGTGTAGAGAAAAGGTTTTTATAGAGTCATATCCATGATTAAGTTGATTTTTATGAAATTTAGGCTGTCAAACCACGCCCTGGGGCACTTCCGGTCATTCAGCGCATAAGATAGTGGAAGAGGGAGTTGGAGTGGTTGGACAGTAAGACAGAGAAACTGGAAACCACCCCACGGTTGCACTGGTAAATAATAGTTAGAAAGGTTGGACAGCAAGACTGAAATAATAACCTAAGCAAAAGTGGGATTATTCATTAACAAGTAGCTTATCTTTGAATTATATTCCATACGATTATTATTTGCCAAGATCCAAATCTAAAATCCCTTGGAATCATGGGAGCGTGTCGTCCCGTTGTGAAGAGAGGGCTGGTTTAACATCCCATTCATTTGCCACTGTGAAGCCTCTCTTCGAGCACCAGCTACAGATCGTAAGTCCTACTTTAAGAGACAGACAGCCAGACAATAGAGTCAACAGGCAGAGAGAGAGAGAGAGAGAGAGAGAGAGAGAGAGAGAGAGAGTGAGAGAGAGAGAAATGGGCGGGGGAGGGGGGGCGAGAAGGGAGGGAGAGGATTGGGTATACCACGAAGTGAGGAATACCTTGTTAAAGTTCTTCCACTTCTATGCTTTTTTTTTAATGATTTGATAGGGTCCATTTTAACGGAGCACTGATCACTTAAGTCTGTTATTTGTTTCCTTTTTCTGCTGTTGCTCGCTCTCCCTCTCTCTCTGAGCTGGCAGAGACACATAACAGTTCATTAGGAAGCTAGTGCCTAATTCAACGTTTCAGGTCAACAGAGGCATACTGTATCTTTAAGGAATATATATTGTGGGATCAATCTCTCTCTCTCTCTCTCTCTCTCTCTCTCTCTCTCTCTCTCTCTCTCTCTGTAATTATCTATATGTCTATCATTACTCATTTTTTGGGACTTTTTCATACTCTCCACCGGTGAATGGTTTTATGTGTCATTGTAAGAAATTCAATTGCTCGCCTTGCTGGAGATAAATTGGTTTCCCAACTGCATGGCACGGATCAGTTTCCCAGCTGTGCATGAACTGATGTTGAAACTAGATTTGTACATCAGAGTTTACAGGGAAAAGCATCGCTTACACATTCGCATTCATTCAGTTCGGCGACAGCTAACATGGAGTGTCTTTGGCGAAATCTCTCATGCCCGAGCTTCCCAGAGGGAAGGCGTGGTGACGCTTGGCAGAGAAACCTGTTTTGTGGCTGTTGTGATGGAACAGGTGGTTTTCCTATTTCTGTATGCACTAGCAACAATTCAACAATTGTTTGGTCATTAATATCTAATATATGGTTGCTTATTTAATTTTTCGCTCAATTAATTCCCAGTTCCATTTTAACCGCAGATGTATTTCCAGTGTAAGCAAAAAATTTTTATTAAAATTTTGTATCTAATTTGGTTGTAACTTTTATCTTCCCTTTAACATACTTCATGAATTCGTGTTATGCAACAGAGATATAGTTCAAAGTAAAGGTTATCCGTTCTTTGATCCAATGTTAAAGGGCAGTGGTCTAGTGTAGGTTTGACTTACCACCAGTTAGGGTTCGACTTTCAATTAGAAGGTCGAACTTTCAGAATGACTGCTTTCATTTATAGAATCTACCAGTCATTTCACCAGATATACATTTAAAAATGATTTCTCAACTTCTCTATTTCTTCACGTTTATTTGTTGGGAGAATTTACCCCGTCAATTACTTAACACTTTAAATGAGGGGACAGGATTTAGCTCGATTTTCCCCTGCCTTTTTGTCTGACGGAGAAGGGAGGATATCACTTCACGGTTTACTCCCTTTTTTTTTTTTTTCATCTATGGAGGAGATACCATGGGAAGTGGTGGTTATGGTTAAGCTTACGGCGCCATCACAGAAACTAGGCAAACTGTTCGAATCCTAGTTAGTCGAGGTTTGTGTGATAAGCGTAATAAAAAAAATCGCCATAAAAAATAACTGATGGATTTCCAAGAGTTTTTACTTGGGGTGTCACCATTCGTGAAAAGTGATCGATTTCTTGGATGAAGACTTAAGAGGTTGTTGGATAGGCACTGCTTGTTTAATTCCATTTGGCTATGAAGACAAATGCCCTTATTTGATAAATGTTGTAATAGAGTAGCAAGATTTTTTTATAAACTATTCCCAGAGATAAATTGTGTGTGTGTGTGTGTGTGTGTGAGAGAGAGAGAGAGAGAGAGAGAGAGAGAGAGAGAGAGAGAGCTTCTGAGAAGAGAATTCTGAAAAGGAATTTGAAAGAAATGAAACATCAATATACAAGAGAAGTAGAAATATTGCTAATGAATACCAGAAAAATTAAAGTTAACGGGAGAGAGAGAGAGAGAGAGAGAGAGAGAGAGAGAGAGAGAGAGAGAGAGAGAGAGAGAGAGAGAGAGATTCTGAAAAGGAATTTGAAAGAAATGAAACAATATACAAGAGAAAGAGAAATCGTGCTAATGAAAACCAGAAAAATTAAAGTTAGGACTTACGAGAGAGAGAGAGAGAGAGAGAGAGAGAGAGAGAGAGAGAGAGAGAGAGAGAGAGAGAGAGAGAGAGAGAGATTCTGAAAAGGAAATTGAAAGAAATGAAACATCAATATACAAGAGAAAGAGAAATATTGCTAATGAATACCAGAAAAATTAAAGTTAGAGAGAGAGAGAGAGAGAGAGAGAGAGAGAGAGAGAGAGAGAGAGAGAGAGAGAGAGAGAGAGGTTCTGAAAAGGAATTTGAAAGAAATGAAACATCAGTATACAAAGAGAAAGAGAAATAGTGCTAATGAATACCAGAAAAATTAAAGTTAGGGCTTAGAGAGAGAGAGAGAGAGAGAGAGAGAGAGAGAGAGAGATTCTGAAAAGGAATTTGAAAGAAATGAAACATCAATATACAAGAGAAAGAGAAATAGTGCTAATGAATACCAGAAAAATTAAAGTTAGGGCTTACGGGAGAGAGAGAGAGAGAGAGAGAGAGAGAGAGAGAGAGAGAGAGAGAGAGAGAGATAGAGAGAGATTCTGAAAAGGAATTTGAAAGAAATGAAACATCAATATACAAGAGAAAGAGAAATATTGCTAATGAATACCAGAAAAATTAAAGTTAGGGCTTACGGGAGAGAGAGAGAGAGAGAGAGAGAGAGAGAGAGAGGTTCTGAAAAGGAATTTGAAAGAGATGAAACATCAATATACAAGAGAAAGAGAAATAGTGCTAATGAATACCAGAAAATTAAAGTTAGGGCTTATGGGAGAGAGAGAGAGAGAGAGAGAGAGAGCTTAGAGAGAGAGAGAGAGAGATTCTGAAAAGGAATTTGAAAGAAATGAAACATCAATATACAAGAGAAAAGAAATATTGCTAATGAATACCAGAAAAATTAAAGGGTTAGAGAGAGAGAGAGAGAGAGAGAGAGAGAGAGAGAGAGAGAGAGAGAGAGAGAGGTTCTGAAAAGGAATTTGAAAGAAATGAAACATCAATATACAAGAGAAAGAGAAATAGTGCTAATGAATACCAGAAAAATTAAAGTTAGGGCTTACGAGAGAGAGAGAGAGAGAGAGAGAGATTCTGAGAGAGAGAGATTCTGAAAAGGAATTTGAAAGAAATGAAGCATCAATATACAAGAGAAAGAGAAATAGTGCTAATGAATACCAGAAAATTAAAGTTAGGGCTTATGAGAGAGAGAGAGAGAGAGAGAGAGAGAGAGAGAGAGAGAGAGAGAGAGAGAGAGAGAGAGATTCTGAAAAGGAATTTGAAAGAAATGAAACATCAATATACAAGAGAAAGAGAAATAGTGCTAATGAATACCAGAAAAATTAAAGTTAGGGCAGGGGGAGAGAGAGAGAGAGAGAGAGAGAGAGAGAGAGAGAGAGAGAGAGAGAGAGGTTCTGAAAAGGAATTTGAAAGAAATGAAACATCAATATACAAGAGAAAGAGAAATAGTGCTAATGAATACCAGAAAATTAAAGTTAGGGTTAGGAGAGAGAGAGAGAGAGAGAGAGAGAGAGAGAGAGAGAGAGAGAGATTCTGAAAAGGAATTTGAAAGAAATGAAACATCAATATTCAAGAGAAAGAGAAATATTGCTAATGAATACCAGAAAAAATTAAAGTTAGGGCTTACGGGAGAGAGAGAGAGAGAGAGAGAGAGAGAGAGAGAGAGAGAGAGAGAGAGATCCCTGCAAACAAATGACTCAAGCGTGTCAGCTGTCTCTTCCCGACTTCTATTTGCATTTACGACGCGTGCCAAAAGAGGCCGAGTTGTCTGAGACGAATGACTTTTCCGTGCGAGAAGGCACCAAGTCAGGTACGCAAACACCCTCAGCAGACGTCGTGACATTACAGCAGCTCCAGAAGCATGGGCGCAGATTGCTCGTGTCTAACCGAGAGGAAGAGAAAAAGAGATGGGGTAAAATGGAATGAGTTTTCCTAAACATAAAGTCGTATACGTGTACTTACATAAATGATTATTTGCACTAAATTGATTAAAAGTTTGTTACTTATCAATATGGAGTGAGTTTTTCTAAACAGAAATTTGCATTCGCCCATGTGTATTGATATTTGTATGCACTAATTTGTGATTGCAGGCATAAGCTTATGAATAGTCAAGTTTATTACTTACCAATGTGGAGTGAGTTTTCTAACCATATATTCGAATATGCCCTGTGTATCAAAGTTTGTATACAGTTATTTGAGATTGTATGCATAGCTTAAGAATATCCAATCTTATTACTTATCAGTCAGTGGTTATGTCTGCATCCACTACAGTGCAATATAACGCGTACATTAGAGAAAATGAAAAAAATATTCATGGCAATAAATCAGCGTTTGGCGTGATAGTTTTACAAATCGAGGTGGAGTAAATTGACGAGCAAACGAAAACACTTTTGCGCAAAATCCTAGATTGAGAGAGTCAGTATGGACAGGGATGAAAAATCTTGAGCTACTATATCCTTATTTTCAGTAGAACATATTCAGCCAGTTTTGTAGATGTATTTTTTTTACCGTAGGCGTCATAGTTTTAATGCAACTTGTTCAGGACGTTACGTAGGGAATAACACAATTATTTTAGATTTTATTTTCTATCAAAACCTACAACGTTTTCCAAAATGAACAACTATTTATTCCAGCTCGAAAAGCTCGCCTAATAACCACCAAAACTTATAATTATCAATTTTTATACAAATATCTATTAAACTGCAGCTTACTACTTTAAATTTGCTCTTTTCCGTACAAGAAAGCATCTTTCCACATTGGGTATTTTGCCAATTTTCCTTTCTTGCCTGCTCTCTCCTAAAGAATGAGAAAGAAACCGGAAGTACTTCCACAGTCGATGGTTAATTTAGCCCCTCAGTGTCTCGGAGCCTCAGGCTGTTTGCGTAGGTCTCTTGTCTCCCTTCTTCAGGAGAAGCTATTCATCTGCGGCAGATCCTCCGCTTTTATCTCACACGACGCCCTTGCAAATATCGAGAGCGAAGGCGCAGCTCATATGCTTCCGGTATACGTTTGCGTGGTTCCTCTCTCTCTCTCTCTCTCTCTCTCTGTATACATACACACACACGCGCGCGCAAACACACACAATATATTTTCGTAACAGTTAAACATAGTCATAATCCATTAGGTCATCTGTTACACATAGGCAAATAAATATGTAAAACCAGCACGTTTCATGTACTAGCATTGTTATAACTAAAGTGCAAATGTTCCCCATATTGTTATTCAGAAAACTACTATTGTTACTACCATTATTAATTCTGTGCTGCCCTAGTCCTTTTATATAATTATAATTTCTCGGCACAAAACATTCTCCAGTTTCTAGCTCGCCCTGGGGTCGTCGCGAAAAGGAAAAATACTTTTAATGATGTCCTCTGAATTCTTTTGTCTCTGAAAATTAATGTAAATGCTAATTTTACTTGGAATGAAGTTTGCATCGATTCTTAAATTGTTCTTGCCATTAGGAGTAAATTTAGAATGTATGAGTTATCCCAGTTCAAATGGCAATATCCTATAACAGTTCAAATGTGCATGAAATACTGTCTCAGACTGAACAAAGTTATGCACCCAATGGAAAAAGTTGCTGGCTGACCAAGAGAAGAGCTCTTGCCAGCACAAGGAAGATTTATTCTAAAACAACTCTAAGAAATAATATCAGTTAATAGCAGTTCATACCTGCAATGAAAACAAAATTCGCGAAGGGTTCAAACAAAACTGCGGCGAGATTTCCTACGGCAAATTTTCCTACGGCGAATTTTCCGGACACGGGTGGCAGGGTAGGTAGGGGAACGGGAGTGTATGGGAGAATCCACCTTCCTCCTGAAAACCTGTTTGTCCGCCAGGGTGGGGGCGGGGTAGGTAGGGGATCGGGAGGATAGAGGAGACATCATCGCTGGGTTTCAGCACGGCCAAGGGGGGCCTTGGCTCCAGCGCGCCACGCGCGCCAAGCTCGTATGGTAATGTTCCTCTACATACTTGAATATTGACCCTTGCCTCAGGCCAAAGAATCTACGTGGAGCCAGTGAGAAAATTCGAGGATCAAATTAGCATAAAATTTGATTCGTAAAATCATTTCCGAATAGAATGAGAAATTCTTCATAATTTATAAGAAACAAAGAAGGCAGATACAAGCAAATACAACGTCTATACTGTTGGACATTAAATCGTTTCGAAGTAAACACGATATTTGATACATACATGCATTTACGCAGACCGATTGTTTTCAGTTTATGATAATTATTACTATTATTATTATAAAATCAGTGTTCACGTTATTATCATTATTTCATCAAGTCAATTAACAAAAAAAAAAAACAATAAAGGAAATACACGTTATCTGGCTTTGTGAATAAATCCTGCCTAAATTACATTTGCGCAAACAGAATCTCACTCGTGACATATCTTGTTATTAAATTGAAACACCAGACACCACGAAACCCACATTTTTGAGCGCCCAGGTCACCGCCAGGTGACATTTTGTAATTCAGGCCTTCGCTTCAGATTTATCCTCAGCTGAGAGAAAATATGAAGAACAAATTCATGTCATGAAAATGTGGTTTTACGAACTCGATTCACACGAGACATACCATTAATCCGGGGTGGGGGAAGAGGTTAGTCTGTTGACCTTAGCTCTGAGTTATGAATCTCGCGATCAGTCGACGGCAGTAGTTACAGGCAGGACTTGAAATGGCGTGGGGATAGCAGCCTAATCACAAAAAGGACTTGCTAATAGTTGGAAGATTAACATCCTTTAGAGCCAGCTCAACCAAGGGAAAATGAGTAGTGAATTGAGAGATATGTTTTTTTTTCCTTTTTTCACCTTCCCATTTTGATTGGTGGCATGAGAAGGGTAGGGCCATCCAGTTCTCAACAAATTTCTAGTAATGATGTTGGTGGTCCAACGCCCAACCTTGACCATACCTGAAACTCATACCAATTCACACCTTGGTTGACTGGTGGGCATTAGGCAAGGTTTCAACCAGTGGCCTTCTTAATGCAAGTCCAGTGCTCTACCTGAACTATGATATATATATATATATATATATATATATATATATATATATATATATATATATATATATATATATGTGTGTGTGTGTGTGTGTGTGTGTGTGTGTGTGTGTGTGTGTGTGTGTGTGTGTGTGTGTGTGTATTTAAAGTGATGAGACTATACCTTATACTTCATTATATTTTACCCAGCAGACTACAGAGTATACTTGGGACATTTAGTTGTGAAGATTGCTACAAAAGTTTATCTTCCAGATTCCCCAACTGAAGAATGAATCTGTAAGGAGCCTCTGAACTCTTGTGGAGCCACCCCCTTTTAGGCGACACAGACAAATCTTGCTACAAATCTTTAGTGCTTTGGTTTTGTTTGAGTCTCCGCGTGTCTTTACTTGTGGTTGCGACTCTGTTCAGTTCGTTAGAACATTAACAGCGAAGAAACATCTAGTCTTCAAGATTCCAGAGTATTCAAGCTACGTATTAAATACAGTTGTCATAATAAAAGTAAGCTACGGTCAAAACCAGTAGAAACTACCTTTTCAATTTAAAATATGTAACTTTTACAGTATCCAAATTAGCCCGAATATTCACCAAAACTCATGATAATTATTTGAATATGAATAGTAACGTAATTCTTTACTGAATCTAAGATACTCTTGTCTGACATATGAAAATAAAAATAATTTTTCTGAAAGTGAACCACAGATTATTTTGTAATATGCAAAGAAAGGATGAATTTGGATTATAAATCTAATAAAGCTGAATGAACTCTTACTATATATATATATATATATATATATATATATATATATATATATATATATATATATATATATATATATATATATATATATATATATATATATATATATATGAATCTTTTCCTGTAATACTACAGTGTAATATGAAAATAAGAAGGCCCATAAAACACTATTTAAAGGTTGAAACCATATATTTCGGGCACTTGTTTCTGTGCCCCTGTTCACTGGTAGAATATGGACAGGTAAGAAAGTTACAATGGTATATATACAAAAACATGAAAGGTGTGGCCTTGGGCCTCCCGATGTTAAGGAGGTAAGCGTTTTAAGAAGGAGGAATTTGGTCAATCTCCTCCTTCTTAAGAAACGCCACCTCCTTAACATCGGAGGCCTAAGGCCACACCTTCATGTTTTTGTATATATATACCATTGTATTTTTCCACCTGTCCATATTCTACCAGTGAACAACAGAAACAAGTGAATGAAATATATGGTTTCAACGTTTAAATAGTGTTTATGGGCCTTCTTATTTTCATATATATATATATATATATATATATATATATATATATATATATATATATATATATATATATATATATATATATATACATATTTGTGTGTGTATGTATGTTTGTGTATGTGCGTGTAGATGAATGTGAGAATGATGAAGAATATGTATGAGAGAAGCAGATGAAAAAGACAAAATAACAAAAAAGTAATAAAAGGAAGGTCAAACGCAATTAGAGAAAAGGATAAAAATAAATTCATTAAGAGGAGAAACAATGAACCCTACACGATGGGGAGAGACAGAGAATCAAGATGTGATCAGGATTAAGATGTTCTGTTGTAGGTGAATGGTAAGCTTAAGTGGCAATCAAGTGTCTCATACCGAGAACTCTCTCTTTGTTGAGGATCATGCGAAAGTCACATAAAGTAAAAACAATTTCTAATAAACATAAAAATAAACATGACAAGTTAGGTTTTATTTTCCCCAGTCCTCGTTGCATATAGCCTTCTCCTTATAGAAAATAATATTTTATACCATTAAGTTTGTTATTGATTTCAGAAAAACAAGAATTTGTTAGCCATCAATGGAGTGGTTGCATTGCCATGGAAAAACCTGTGGCATATATAATTGACGTGTTGATCCTAATGAAATATACCTTCTTGCTTGTGCTATGACCAACTGGAAACTGTGATGTCTTGATTTATATATATGACAGAGAGAGAGAGAGAGAGAGAGAGAGAGAGAGAGAGAGAGAGAGAGAGAAGATAAGCAACTATTATATCAAAATATTTTCAAAGCATGAGCCAGTGAAGAGTAAAACCCTTTGTTAAACATGCTTCACGCCACTCAGACACTAACTTTGGAAAGTTTTCTGTGTGAGTGGTTAATATTCTTTCCGGAAGTGTCCCTCGCCAATCTAACTGAAATAGTTTCAACTGAAATTCCCTCAGCCCGAACAACGCTCGACGGTCACTCATACTTTAGTAACGGTTAATTGGGTGGAGAAACTCATCAAAGTTATGCAGTGACACACTTAATTCCATCAAAACTTCAATAATGAAATCGAAGTTTGTGGAAACATGATAGCTCCTAACCCAATCCTGAAGAAACTTCTACAATAGTAAAATAGTTTAATATATTTTAATATTCAAAATTATAGTAATATAAAAGATTTAAAGCTAACCAAAAAATTTTCTATCATAAATGATAAAATATTTTCTAAGAGCTACGAAAAATTATGAATATTCTTGGGGTATGCACAAGGGACTGGCGACATTGGCTCAGATTTTAAGCACTAGGAATTTTCAGTTATTCACAGGAGTTAGGTATGTACGGCGAGGAGTGCAAGGCCGATGCATTAAGAGAGAAAGAGATAGTAAGCGGTTTGTAATAACCTAGAGAGAGAGAGAGAGAGAGAGGGAGAGAGAGAGAGAGAGAGAGAGAGAGAGAGAGAGAATGCAAAAAACCAACCGACTTGAGATAGCGAGACCGTGAATAGCGACACATTTAGACAGAGAAAATGAGAGGAAGAGAAAATAAAAAAGAAAATGGGAATAGCAGCAAACACTGAGAGAGAATGTGGGAAGAGAGAGAGAGAGAGAGAGAGAGAGAGAGAGAGAGAGAGAATGCAAAAAACCAACCGATTTGAGATACAGAGACCGTGAATAGCAACACATTTTAGACAGAAAATGAGAGGAAGAGAGAGTAAAATAGAAAATGGGAATAGCAGCCACACTGAGAGAGTCAGAGAGAGAGAGACTTAGTAATTGTTTTCTAAATCTATCCCGAAAGCAATGCATCAGATATCGTAAAGCTCACTCACGATGAACGAACAAAAGAATGGACAACCAATAATAATCTTATGACGAACAAGTCAAAGTTATGCTTATATTAGCGCACAGATAGACACATTCGTAAATGGGGAACTGCATTGATCTTTACCTGATTCAGAAGCACGTACAGTACAATAAGAGCCTCAGAGAAGAGAATCTGATTTGAAAGCTGTTCTTTCACTTGGAATAACACTTCGTACCATTTCATGATAAAGTGTATCTTCATGGATATATTGTGAAGACATGAAACTAAAATATTTTTTTGTACGAATTCTAAAGCTCTATATCTTTACGAAATAAATCGAGATATGCTTTGTAATCAGTCTTTACGATTGAGAAATATACGACAGGAAGCGAAATATTTCTCTAAATAAGGCGTCGTGAAATGCAGAATTCCCCAGAGCGAAAAATGTAAAGCAGAATGTGATACAATACTCAAAGGCGTAATCAGATTAACTTTCCAGGTTTAGATTTTATAGCGTGAGGGAAAGCAAAAATAATATATATATATATATATATATATATATATATATATATATATATTATATATATTATATTGTTCTGACATATATATATAAGGAAAACATATATATATAAATGTATAAATATATATATGATTTATATAATAAAACATATAATATAATACATATATATATATATAATATATATATATATATAATATATATATAATATATATATATATATATATATATATATATATATATATATATATATATATATATATATTTGTTTTAACACATATACTTATTGATCAACAATGTAAAATGATACTGATTTAAAAAGAAAAACCTTACAGCATGTTACAGAATTTGTTTTCTACATGATCCACACTAATTTTTACCTGCGCATGTGCATTAAAATAGTTTGGCAGGGATTCGGTATGGGAACTGTCTCGAGTAGAATATCCCATCGTGAGAAATTTTGGGACAATATTATTCTTTCATGTCTTTTCAGTCTATCAGCCATGTTAAAATTAAATATAAACAAGTAAAAATTGAGGGTAAGTTTTCTGTCCCGTGATAAGATAAACTCTTAGCCGCAGCCCATGAAACTCAGCCATTTATACAGCGCTACCAGAAGTACGATTACGGCCGATGTAAATAACATAAAACTACTGAGGCTAGAGGGCTGCAATTTGGTTGCTTTTGAATGGATGATTACCAATTTGTACCTCTAGCCTTAGTAGTTTTTAGATCTGAGGGCGGGCAGAAGAAAGTGCGAACGGACAGACAAAGCCCTCTCAATAGTTTTCTTTCACAGGAAACTGAAAGTGAGGATAACAGAAAAAGTATTTTAGAGATTTATATAAGGATATTTGTAGGACCATCTACGTAGAAAACTCCAATTTTCATTACTATTTGTACCTCCGACGTAAGTAAAGCGATCAGTCATGTTAGGGAACATGGACCAAGTTGTTCGCGAATGTGTCGCTGACTCTCAGCATCACAAGCGTTGGCACATTACCCTCTTAACCGGTTGTAGGAACGATGACAAGCAATCTGTTTGTATTTCCTTGCACCCCTATATATATAATATATATATATATATATATATATATATATATATATATATATATATATATATATATATATATATATATATATATATATATATATATATATAATTTTTTTTACTTAGGTGCAAGGAGATACAAACAGGTTTATTTAATCTAATACAATAAGGAAGATGAAGCATTGAATTTGAAGCATCCAACAAATATGAATGAATGCAAATCATCAAGAAGAACAAACAGATGCAGACAGGCAGATTTAGTGTTACTGAGAATCACACAAACTTAAAACCTTATCTGCTGCTATCAAGGAGAAACTATTTTTGTTGAACAGGACATTGCTGTATGACAAGGGAATCAGAACCAAAGAATTACGTTGCTACAGTACAATGTTATGAAAGCTCACGTTACAAAAAGTTATTTAGTGTAATGATTATGCTTAGGTCCCTGTGTGTCGTCTCTTTCTGTAGACACTATTTCGTTATTGCGCATGCCCCTTTTGGGCATTTGTTAATGTGCTCAAATATCGAATTAACACGGCACTTGTCTGTAAGGCTTTCCGCGGTAACCCGAGAAAGTTAAAACTTTACTGAGAGCATTGTCGCAGCATTCCTGTGGCCATCTTGGAAAAAAGAAAAAGTTACAAAAAGGAAGAGAAAGAGATTATATAACTAACAAATCACAAGAACGTGTTATTCATATCGAAGGATTTTGGCTTTAATAATTAATTACGAAAATGAGGTTTTTCAATTGTAAACAAAAGAAGAATAATCTGAGATAGAATAAAGATTAAAGACTCAAGGACCAAACAGAGCACTCAGTATGAACTGCGTGAATATTTCTCCCCAGGTAAAATCTCTGATGAAACACATCCAAGAGAATTACACTTCCCCTGTGCCGCCGGATCCCTCTTCCCCGGAGGGACCTTAACCAATGACGGTAATGAAGGTTGTAATAAAGAAGACTAATAGTGTTATGGAAGCCCCCTTGATGCAAGGAGCTGTTGGTATATGAATTAACCAAAGGGTGTTGGCGTTCTGCTCCTCTGCTACGGGCGTTTTCTTTTTCTCGGTTGTTAGATGTTCAGTCTTCTGGGAGATGTAAAACAACTGCTAAGCGTTGCTTAATCTGGTTGTCAAATGGCATGTGACTAAAATGACTTTCTCTCTCTCGCAAGTATGGACATACTAAAGTCATATCTACGATTGTATGGGAACATTATATGGCAGGGATTTTTGTAATATATGGATACCTTCTTCTCTTCTCTCTCTCTCTCTCTCTCTCTCTCTCTCTCTCTCTCTCTCTCTCTCTCCTCTTCCCGGATTATATTGAAATTAATGATACCTTAGAAAGACGTTGACAAAAGACTGCAAGATTTTGTGCCAATGTTCAGCGATGAATGAAAACCTTCAGTGACAGCAAAAATGGGAGAATATATAAATGATAACGAAGAAAATCCATTATAGTGATGATTATAAGACACGCTTATTATCTTGCTTTAATATAGTGCCATATTTACCTTATTAATCAATATTTTATTTTCATTGCTGCTTGGCATGTGATGCTTGTGAAATTGAAGCCCCACTAAACCTAAACACCCCTGCGAAAGACACTAAACCTATACACATAGCTCCCCACTAAGCCAAAACACTCTCCCACTAAACCTAAACACATCCACCACTGAACTTAAACACCCCTTCCACCAGACCTAAACACATGCACTAAATGCACCCTCTACCAAAGCTAAACACTAACCCCCTCCACTGAAACCTAACATGCACCTCCCTAAACCTAAACACACCGCTCACCAAACCTAAGTGCACCTCCCAGGCACCTAAAGTCATCCCCACTAAACCTAACACACCACCCCACCAAACCTAAACACACCCCTCACTAAGCCTAAATGCACCCCCCCTAAACCTAAACACACACCACCTGCTAATCCTAAACACACCCCACCAAATCTAAAACCTAAACCTAAACACACCCCAACTAAACCTAAAACTCTCCACTAAACCTAAACACACCCCCATTAAACCTAATCAAACCTAAACACACCTCTCACTAAACCTAAACACACACAACAAAACCTAAACTCACTGCCACTAAACCTAAACAAACCCAAAAACCTAAACACCCTCTCACCAAACCTCCACCCCACCGTACCTTAACTCACCCCACTAAACATTAACACACAACCCTCACTAAACCTAAATTACCCTATACTAAACCTAAACACATGGGCCCTGCTAAAACTAAACACACCCCTGTTATCTAAGTTCGATCAAATGATGGCCACATGCCAAATTTTGTCTAGATCGGTCAAGCGGTTCGGATTTCTCTAGCGCACAAACATTCAAACACATACAAACATTCAATTACACACATATATATATATATATATATATATATATATATATATATATATATATATATATATATATGCAAAAACCGTGTTTAAACAACAAGGAAAAATTATACAATAATTTTGAAAAGAGACACTACTCACACGTGGATATATAAGCCTATGTCCCTAGGCTGTTTGTTCGCTTGTCTGCACGCGCACACAGACACAGACATACACACAGGTCTATCGCCGAAAGAAAAGCATATGGTTTCTGTAAGGGCAAGTTGCTAGCCAAAATATATTTTTTTCACGTTGCCCGTTTGTTATGAAGAGAGAGAATGGCCATATCTTTACATTATGTGAAACTTCAGCTCACTCTACTGTACTTCTGCTTCACAATTCCACTTCGTTTCAGTCTTTCCATTCCACTTCACCGCACACACACACACAAAGAGAGAGAGAGAGAGAGAGAGAGAGAGAGAGAGAGAGAGAGAGAGAACGTTTCATTTTGAAGGTAAAAAGCTTTTATTTTTCTATTTTATGTATTGAGTCAGGAATAGGTCTAACTTAATATCTCGAGCCATTATCTCCCGCATTCATCCATGGCCAACGTTTTCCGGTGCTCGACTGACTGTGACTTCGTCTTCTGTTGTAGTCTACAGACTGTAACACAGTGCGGTCCTTCATTCATTAAGGTCATTCATAAAAATATTTAAGCGAAAGTCAATCTATTCTTGGCTACTTTTACTTGGGACTCATGCAATGATAATTACTTATTTCAGGTTGACGTCAGGATTGATGTGAATCCATTGTTCGTAGGGGGTTTTTCTTTTTTGAGCCACCCTGTCATTCTAGCCTCTCACAGGCACTATACCCCCTGAAGTGGAGACTAGCCTCGAACATACCACAGTGAGCCAAGAGCTGATTTGAATTAGAAAAAAAAGCCTCACAAGAAGCCGTCATTTGTAGGGGTTCGTGCGAGGCTAGAAAGCAAATCTCGCTAAGTTTAGTGAGCTTGTTAGACTTCTGTTTGTCTCCTTCGGTTCTAAATCCCTCGAGGACAGGCGATGAAAATTCCTTTAAGGACTCTGAAGCTGATGTTATGAAATGAACCAATGATGATTATTGATGGAAATCGGAACAAATGTCAAAGATGCGTAAAATTGTCGTTCAGCTGAAAAGACGAAAGTTTGGCCGTGAATAAAACAGACATTTATGTGATGACGGCTACTGGACAGTGTTGCCAACATTCACAATTCAGTCAGACTGCGAGAGACGAGAAAAATAAACGTACAATTTCAATGTTTCTCTCCTCTCTCCTCACAACACTGAATGTGCTCTCTCTCTCTCTCTCTCTCTCTGAAAATCTCTCTCTCTCTCTCTCTCTCTCTCTCTCTTAAAAACTGCTCTAATACAAAAGGAGAGAGAGAGATTTTGCAATGAAAAGCATCTAACTCCACTACAAAGATAAAAATATATAACTGTTGTATTTTAACATTTTGTTTTATTTGTGGTTATAAAACTTCATGTATCTGTCCACAATATTAATCATAAAAAAAATCAGTCAATTTTGACATAAATCATTTCAAAATATTTTTTTAAACCTCCACTGCTAATATAATATAGTCAACGAAGATTACGTTCAAATTTACAAGCTAGAAGCGATGAACTTTAGGCATAGTGGCTGTGGGATGCGGCCATAAGGTTTATATACCGAGAACAGATGCATCTAAATCTATTGAATATCACATAAGAAATGTATAAAATATATTAAAAATGTAGGCCTACTGACAGTTTTACGTAACGTCATGTGTAGTCTCTGTTTTCGAAATACCGAACGGCTTCACCATTTAACATTCATTTTCTGGAAATTATTAGCATTTTCATTCATTAATGAGAGAGAGAGAGAGAGAGAGAGAGAGAGAGAGAGAGAGAGAGAGAGAGAAAATTGACAAAATCTAGTACTTCGGACATTCACCTGTCTGGCATAATTCTGAAAGCGTAAGAAGGGCATATATGCATCAATCGGCAAGGCACATTCTCACCCCTATTTCATAAGACAAAAAGACTGCTTTCTCCATCATTTATTGGAAAGCAACCTTTTTCGTCGAATTGTCTTGAGCTGTTTGACACTTAGTGTCTCTTTCACTAGTAATTTTAGACAAAATTCTGTGTGTGTGTGTGTGTGTGTGTGTGTGTGTGTGTCTGTAGGTGAACAAATCTGTCAGACTAGTAAAACCAGTCTACACCATATGAGTACACAAAGAAACATGTAACGATTTGCTTCCACATCCTTGTGTATCTACATTTAATAGTAGCCAAGTGCTGAAGACAGTTAACTAATCAGTTAATCAGCCAGTCAGTCAGCTTGTTAAATGACCTGTCCAACCCAACATAATATAGGTCTAGGTCTCCGTCTCTCTGAAACCAGCCTGGGTCACCTGTTATTCATTTGAACATAAACCGAATCTCAGCAAGGAAAACCCTCACTGGTTTCAAGCAAACCGGATGCGTCAAACCTAAAACCTTGTAAGTTTGATTTTGAAGGTAAAGAGATTGGACGTTGTAAAGATCCGCAACCCCAGAGTACCCATGTAAAGAATGGCTATCCTCAGAATGAACTTGTTAACATCAGCCACGCGCCCCGCCCCCCCCGTACTGAACACGGCGAAGGGACATTCCATTTGGCCGACAACAAACAGATGCACCGCCAGTATTTGTTAACATCGGGTTGTTAAGATAAACAACCCTCAGGTACTCTGGGGTTTGCTCTTTTACAACGTCCTTTTCGTTTCATATACTGAATCAGGGGTCGGTCTAATATCGTCGTCGTTATTCCATGGAGTTCGGTTCCTAGTGCTGTACTGGCTTTGACTTCGTCTTCTGTATAGTCAAGAAACTACGACTTAAGGTGGTCTTTACTTTATTACTTTAATGAAGTCATTTGTAAAACACTAGAGTGTAAGTCATTCCTTTTAAATTACTTATTCTGAAGACAGCTGCATTATAAACTACTTAAATAAGTCAAGCTGAAGTCAGGAAAAAAAGTCTTCCACATGAACGCATTTTTCACGTGGTATGGTTTTCTTTCTGAACCACCCTGTCATTCATCAGGGCTGCCAACATAATACTTCTGATGAGGGATACCAACTGCTCAAACTCAGCCAAGATAACCAATATTTCAAAATTGATCAGGGCTACCAACTGCTCCAAATAAACCAGGGATATCAATAAATATACTATTTGATATAAATATGCATACACAGATATAGCTATATTATATATATATATATATATATATATATATATATATATATATATATATATATATATATATTATATATATATATATGAATGGTTATATATATATATATATATATATATATATATATATATATATATATATATATATGAAACATGTTTTACATACTCGTATATGGTGATAAGTGAAATCATGTGTCTGCATGTTGCATGTTTCCGCATGACTATATGGCTGGTTAAATGTGGCTGCATGTTTGGGCATGTCTGCTTTCAGGCAGTTACATGTTATGGCATTTATGCTTACAGGGGATGTATGATTGGATATGTCCGTTTGCAGATGATTGCATGTTTGAGTATTAAGGCTTACAGGTGGCTATATGTTTATACATGTCTGGTTACAGTTGGCTGCATGTTTGGGCTTGTCTGGTTACAAGTGGCTGTATATTTGGGCATGTCTGCTGTAAGTGGTTGTATGTTCAGTTATATCTGCTTACAGGTAGCTACATGTTTGGGCATGTTTCCTTACAGGTGGCTGCATGTTGAGCACTTCTTTTTCAAAAATGTTCCTTCAGGTGGCTGCATGTTTGGGCATGTCAGGTTACAAGTGGTGCCATGTTTGGGCATGTCTGGCTGCAGGTAGTTGCATGTTTGGACATCTTTGTTATAGATGACTGAATGTTTGGGAAAGTTTGCATATAGGTGTCTATATTTTGGGGCATGTCTGCACAAATGACAGCATGTTTGGGCATGTCTGCTTACAGGTGCTGGCAAGTTTGGGCAAGTCTTTACAAAGGTGGCTGTGTGTTTGAACATTAATGTTTACAGGTGGCTACATGTATGGGCATGTCTGCTTACAGGCAGCTGTACGATTGGACATGTCTTTTTAAAGTGGCTGTATGTTTAGTTGCAGACGGGATGCGTGTTTGGTCAAATCTGCTCACAGGTGGCTGCTTTTGTGAGCATGTTTGGTCACAGGTGGTTGCATGTTTGGGTATATCTTATTACAGGGGGTTGCATGTTTAGGCATGTCTGCTTACAAGTGGCTGTGTGTATGGTTACAGGTGGCTGAATGTTTGAGCATGTCTGTCACAAGTGGATGCATGTTTGGTAGGTCTTGTTATGGGTACCTGCATGTTTAGGCATGTGTGTTTACAAGTGGTTCATGTTTGGTTACAGGTAGATGCATGTTTTGGCATGTGTACTTATAAATTGCTGGATGTTTGGTCATGTTTGCCAACAAGTGGCTGCATGTTTGAGCATGTCTTGCCATAGGTGGATGCATGTTTGGGTATGTCTTATTATAGGTGAGTGCATGCTCCGGTATGTCTGGTTACAGGTGTTTGTATGTTGTACATATCTGCTTACAAGTAGATGCATGTTTTGTTACAGGAGACTAAATGTTTGTGTATGTTTTCTTATATATGGGTGCAGGTTGTGCATGTCTGCTTACAAGAGGGTACATGTTTGAGCATTTCTGGTTACAGGCATCTGCATGTTTGTTCGCATCTGGTTACAAATGCCTGCATGTTTAGGCATTTCTGGTTACGGGTGGTTGCATGTCTGGCCATGTCTGCTGAGAGGTGGCTGCATGTTTAGGCATGTCTGGTTAAAGGCGACTTTGCATTGAACATGTGTGCTTACAAGTGGCTGCATGTTTGAGTATTTATGGTTGCAAATGCCTGCATGCTTGGGCACATCTGGTTACAGGTGGCTGCATGTTTGGGTATATTTGATTATAGGTTTCTGCATATTAGGGCATGTCTGTTTATAGGTGGTTGCATGTTTAGGTATGTCTGTTTATAAGTGACTGCATGTTTGGGCATGTCTTTTTATAGGATTATGCATGTTTGGTCATGTCTGTGTAAAGGTGGTTGTATGTTTGGGCATGTCTGTTTAAAGGTGGCAACATGTTTAGGCGTATCTTTTTAGGTTATTGCATGATTGTGCATGTCTGTTTAAAGATGGTTTCATGTTTAGGCATGTCTGTTCATTGGTGGCTATATGTTTAGGCATATCTTCATAGGTGTCTGTATGTATGGCCATGTCTGTTTATAGGCAGTTGCTTGTTTAGGCATGTCTGTTTATAGGTGGCTGCATGTTTGGGCATGCCTTTTACATGTTTATGCATGTTTTGGCATGTTTTTTATAAGTGGTGACATGTTTAGGCATACCTTTTTGACTGTTGCATGTTTGGACATATCTGTTTATAGGTGGCTGCATCTTATGGCATATCTTTATAGGTGTCTGTATGTTTGGTCATATCTGTCATAGGTGGGTACATGTTTAGACATAACTCTATTGGTTGCTGCATGTTTGGGCATGTCTGTTTATAGGTGGCTACATTTTTAGGCATTTCTTAATAGGTTTCTGCATGTTTGCATGTTTGGACATATATATATATATATATATATATATATATATATATATATATATATATATATATATATATATATATATATATTCTAATATGAAAATATATATAAATATTTTTAAGTGTACAGTAAATATATTTTTTTTACATTGAGCTTTTACGAAAGTTTTTTTTAAGAGTCGAAATGAAATATGCTAATAACTGTAATAGAGCTATAATACCTTTAATACGTAATCAAATACGTAAGTAAAAATAACCTGAATGGTTAAAAACACGTCTCTTAAATGTAAAGAATAATTTTAACAAACAAAATCCAATGTCAACTGAGTTTTACGATCGTATTATGTTTTCAACTTGTTCAGTATTGTGAGCAACGTTGTCCCAAGCCATCATACCATTAGCGTTGTTGACCTTTGATATTCCAGGTACATTTGTGTACAGGGAAGCGAAATCCAATTGAAAATTCAACCACTTTCAAATTTACGTGACACTTTCATTTGTCTGAAAGCTGCGCTTTCCGACGCAAATCATCAGAGCTAAATGATATCTGTAGGACACGCAGAATTTGCTTCACACGAATGATACCTGTCATACATTTTGACGTTAATTTTCCAATTTTCCTGAATGCATTTCCGAGTGCTTTTTCACATTAGTCTAATGAGATCTCTTTTCATTCTTATGTGCGTAATGTGATTAAATACTTCATACATTCTTATTTCCAGCTCGTTTTAGATATCGGAATCTAAGGGTTAGGGTTCATATAAATCCTTCAAAAGACTCTGCTTTTTCCACTGACTGTGAGATGATGAAGCGAAGCAAAAACACAAATATTATTCGGAAATGATTCACTTTGGCAAATAAAACGCGCATCAGGAGAATATAGCATTTGTCTGAATATGATTAGAGGATGTGACATAAATTTCATAGAGATATTTATCTAAATATCATTCGTAATATGTTTACCAATTTTAGCAATTGCAAACTGATATATAGTCATTCTAACTTTTAATCTATCTGATATGATAGCTGAAATTATTTACCAGCAAATGAGAACTAAAACTAATTGAATCGAAATCACTTAAGCCAGAAACGCAAAATAAATTATATTATGGTAGTCTTCTGTGTGAGGGGTTCAACAAGAGCAGCACAGTTAATATGTGAATGAGGCACAGACCGATGTTTTATATGTATCATTTGGAGCCAACTCCCCTTCAAGGAAAAAGACATAAACTTACGTTCACATACACACACACACACACACACACACACACACACACACATATATATATATATATATATATATATATATATATATATATATATATATATATATGTATGTATGTATATATGTATGTATGTATATATATATATATATATATATATATATATATATATATATATATATATATATATATATATATATATATATATATATATATATATATTTAAAGGACACATATATGCATTTCATAGCTTCAATGCTTTAAGGTGTGATGAAAGAATTTTGGAGCAAGATGGAACTAGGGCGAGAGACTTGATGTAAAATCTTTGTATTCAGCAAATAGTTTGATTCCTCAGCTATCTGTGCGAGAAGCTCAGCAATATTGGCGATCAGATGATCTCCGGAGAGTTATGTATATTCGTGAGTACGTGCGTTACTTTGATCTAGATTATGCCAAAATCTGCCCTAAAAGTGAGTTTGATCGTTCATTAACGTGATAGAACTGCAGTTGTCCAGCCATAGCTTTGGAGTGGGTCCAGGCTTTGAAAATCGGCAGATAAGGTAGAGTTTCAAATCTGTGTTTTATGGGAGAAATTGAACTTGTGATTTTTACCATGACTTTCTGATCATTGTGAACTTTTGAACTGGTGTGGAGATTTAATATGAATATTCATACCTCTTTTATATTATTATTTTGTTATGTTACGTTTGCCATATCTTGGCTATGCATTTTACACTTTCCATTATTGTGTTTTGCATTTCATATATTTTTGGGAGTTTTCTATCATGTTTAATTCTTTCGACAGATGTCTGTGGACTTGTTCGAATCACATGTGGAATTGTGGTAGACTGTTTTTTTTTGGACATGACTTTTAGTTATCGATTTGTGAGGATGTGTGATTTTGGGGATTTCCAGGCTATTAGCCATAATGAGACTTCTTTAATCAGAAGTGTTTTGCAGTTTAGAGTTTAGTTATCTGACTCGATCATTCATTTATTATGCATTTTAATCTTTGCTTTGTTTTATTCATTTCTTGTTGGGTTATTTGAATAATAAACCTATTTTTGTAGAAACGATTGTGTTTCTTTAAATAGTCCATTTAGTTGCTTTGTGAGAATGAGAGAGGTCGGGTAGATGAGCTTCGGAAAACGATGAGAGAGAGAGAGAGAGAGAGAGAGAGAGAGAGAGAGAGAGAGAGAGAGAGAGAGAGAGAAAAAAAAAATGTGAGTGTTATCATGGGTCGAATCTTTTCACGTCTTTTTCCTGAAGAAGATCGTTAGGATTACGCTACGTACACTTTCAAAAAAGTGTTGAATCTGTTCCTTGTAACATATATATATATTGTGTGTGTGTGTGAGTGAGTTTGAAAGCAGATCGAGAGGCGTAGGAAGATACGGAAAAAGTAAAGAGAAAATCACTGTTTACCAATAAATTTCTTTATCCCTTTGATCTATCTTATATTGAATCAAATATTCGATGACATCAGTCATAAAAATTCGAAAGCATTTTTGAGTTGGGGGGGAGGGAAGCTTCGTTTTAATTCCATTTGCTTTGAAGTTTTTGGGGAAAATACAAAAAGCGGACTTTTAGTGACCTATCGGAAAAGTACAGTAATTGCGCTTCTGATTATGACGTTTGTGAAAAAAATTCTGCAGACATACGTAGCTTCCATGTTGCCAATCCCTTGTTTAAAAAGTTGGTCAAAGTCTGCATATATTTTCAAATTCTTTTATTAATGAGTGCAACTTTATAACTTACATCAGCATTATTAATTTTTACCTTAAAAACTGGGAAAAAGTGCAGATATTTTACAACTCTCTCTCTCTCTCTCTCTCTCTCTCTCTCTCTCTCTCAGCTCTCTCAGGATCTCTGCCTCTATATATATATATATATATATATATATATATATATATATATATATATATATATATATATATATATATATATATATATATATATATATATATATATATATATATATATATAAGCGAATCCACAGGAAAAAGACAGGCAGAAGTTCAATACCAAGCGCTTTCACGTTTATCGACCCATCGTCGGGGCACGAATGAGACACAAATATAAAGAAGGTTACAAAGTAAACAAAAAGAACAAGAATAACAGATGGTCAATTGTTAAAGGGTAACAGAAAGTTAATCCAGGATAATCCGGGATCGAGCTGTCACAAACTGAACCTAAGACCAAGCAAAATGACATACTAAAGTTTAGGCTTACAAAATCCAAAAACATGTATAACCTTGAACACCAGATGGCTAATTGCCAGGGGTTAAAAAGAAAAGGTTAATCCACGGCAAATCCGGGATCACGCGGTCACAAACTAATCCAAATATATACTTAACCCATTCAAATTGCAGTAACATGTATAAAAATTTATATTAATTTTACTTATATTTATCAACAACTTTTTTAATTACTAAAGCATCAAGTTTAAATAAACCAAGACTTAAATTTAGAACACTTTCATTATTTGACTTAATAAAACAAGATTCGATGATATTCCTTTTAACTGTGTCATTGCACAGGACTAAAGGTCTTGCTTTACTCCAGTTAATAGGATGATCTAAATCTCTCATATGTACGAATAATGCATTCGATATTTGGCCAGTTCTCACAGAATATTGGTGTTGTTTGATTCGTTGTGAAAGTGGTTTTCCAGTTTGTCCATAATATATTTTATCACATTTTTTGCAAGGAATTTCATAGATGCAGCCAGAAACATCTTTATATTTTTTATCACTAAACTCTTAACATTAAAATTACTGAAAACAACATTTATGTTGAAAAGCTTTAAAATTCTAGGAATTTGTAAAAACCTTTCATCATACGGTAATTTGAGAATATTATGTTTGCTGAATTCTAGTTTGTTATTAGTTAAATAAAATGTTTTCCTGGCTCCTTTCCATGCTACATCTACAAAAGTCCTTGGGTATTTAAGTTTCAAAGCAATATCATAAATAGTTTTGATCTCAGCATCAATGAACTGCGGGCTACAAACACGTAAAGCCCTTAAGAACATTCCAGAAAAAACAGAGAATTTAACATTCTGATGGTGACTGGAATAATAATGAACAAAAGAGGCAATGTTAGTTGATTTTCGAAAGACTGAAAAGGTAAAATTTCTATCATGTCTATGGACAGTTACATCATGAAAATTCAAATTACAATTTCTGTCTTCCTCTACGGTAAATTTTATAGAAGGGACTAAATTATTTAGCTTAACGAGAAATTCCTGGAGATTTTCGTGAACTGGCCAGATACAAAAAATGTCATCTACATACCTAAACCATATAACTTTTTGGGGCAAAATTCTTGGTAAGAATTTTGTCTCAAAAAAATTCCATGTAAATATTGCTAAGGACAGGAGAATTTTGCCCCGAAAAGTTAAATGGTTTAGGTATGTAGATGACATTTTTTGTATCTGGCCAGTTCACGAAAATTTCCAAGTTGCAATTTCCTTCCTCTGCTTGATGTTTAAACTCGACATTGTGCCTTAGGAATCCATGAGGGTGTCTTACTTTGCCAATCAAAATCGTTCCATATACCTTCCCGATATGCTAATTAATGGTAAATCTCCATAATTCTTGTACCTTTTTGTTAGATAGGAATAAATTTCACTAAGATATTCTTGGTAGTTTATGATTAATACGTCGAGGCTGTCAGTTGGGTTTTTCACCCAAAACTTGGACATTTTCCATTATGTCTCTTTTTAGTGTTCATTTACATATGTTGATAGGTGAATACATTTGTAATTCTGAGATATTCCCCAAACTAAATGATTTGAAAATTTCGAATGGCATGGAACTTCATTCATGCATTGAGAATTACCATAGGAGTATTTACGGTAGGAAAAGAATAGTCAACACAGAATAATTTCTTAATTAGTTGATTAATTGACATTCGACCTAATTTGGATCATTTACAGTTTTAATTGTAAATGCTGCTAGTCGAATTTTAATTAATTTTTAGATGCTTCATAATTGAAATCCTGCTGGAAAAGCCATGGTATTTCTAGTGTCGCATTTTTTTATGATTACTGATGTCTCATTAAAGAAGAACAGAATGAACTGTCAATATATCATAGCTCAGTTTAGCATGGGAATAAATTGGTTAAGTACTTATTATCTCCTAATTTATTCATCTGATTTCGAATAAGATTTTGAAAATGCTGGGGAAAACCGTCTGAAATTTTGTAAGAGAATTTGTGGGTATAATAAAAAGGTTTTTGATTACAGACAATATCATATGCAACAAGGTAACAAAAAACAAATAAAAAAACACACAAACAGACTACAATGAAAATCGGGAGAAAGGAAGTTATCAACAGAGAGAGAGAGAGAGAGAGAGAGAGAGAGAGAGAGAGAGAGAGAGAGAGAGAGAGAGAGAGATTTCCAGTTGAAAAATAAAGAAAAAATATTTTGCAACGTCTTCAATGCAGGACGTAAAGACTACCCAAACGCAAATGGTCATACCACCGGACACAGCTGACTTATTACGGAATAGTATTAGAGATCGTTAAGAATCGATTTTAGGACCTTATTGCCTTCCTCTTGTCAGCGTCATAGAAACTGTAAATATCTGTTAAGAAAAACGACTGCTGAGCCGGAAGTGTTGCTGCTCCTCATTACTCAACTGCCATTTCCCAGTTTTTCTTCCTCATGATACCTCATCCTTTTCGAAGAGTTGAGCGCCTTTCTGAGCCATGGGTATTAAGTTAATGACTCGATGGCCCCTGAACGTTCTAAAAACCTTCGTTGAAACAAGTTAATTAGAGACCTACAAGTAAATTAATGGGAGTCATTAGAAAGGTAATTAGTAAGAGAAAAATAAAGGATGCCTTCCTTTGGGAGTAATGGTCGTTAAGTGTTGTAACTAACAAACTGAAAGGTCATATTTTATGTATATTTCCTTATTTATGAAAAATTTAGGCAAAGAACCCGTTCATCGCTCCCAAAATAAATAAAGAAAAGTCCTTGAGTGAAATTTCAAGTAAAAGGCCAAAGAACGTGAATAGTTCTTGTAACTTGTCTTTCACGATTTGTTAAATGCAAATTTGTTTTATGTAGCTCTATTTTAAGACCGAAAAAATACTGTATAATCGCCAATTTTTCTTATTTTCCACTTTCCTAGTTTATTATTTTAAATTTCAAATGAAGGGTCCATAGAGACTTACATATTCATAATACCCTTGAGTACATAAATGCACGTCTCTTTTCGTAGCTCTTCTACTTTAAGACCAGGAAATATGTAAGTTTTATTAGTCTTATTTTCCAGTCTTTATTTTAAATTCCTTATGAATGGTCCATAGACTCATATACACTGATAATCCTCTTTAATACAAGAAATCTATCATATGTCAATGGAGGAAACATATCTGACGTTCCAGGTTGGACAAATGACGGTTCTTGAAGTCAACCTTGTAAAGAAATTTGAGTAACATGATAAAATGTTCGATGTCTGGGCTTGTATCCAGGAAGCTACAAGTGTCAAACAATTTACTAGCGTTTGACACAAGGAAATAAAGATTGGGGGGCATAGGATTACAGGCACCAAGTTCCAGAATACTGGAACTCTCCAGCAATTGCATATCTAACTGTGGCAGAGTGACAGTTCTTACTACCACTGAAATTCCCAAAAATACAGTGTATATATATGTATATATATATATATATATATATATATATATATATATATATATATATATATATATATATATATATATATATTATAAAATAGTGTAACTACATTATTTCATTAGTTTTACATTCTACTTCTAGTTCATATATTGTTAATAAAATTATTAATTTCTTGGCCTGTGGTATTTTGGCAGGACTTGTTTTGGCGGTGACCTTGACCCTGTCTCCTGTCCCTGGGGCGGCTGCAGAGCAGGGCCCTATCTCCTTCCATCTGGACGTTTAGCGTAGGCTTGTTTGTTGTTATACACAGCTTCTGTTATTGTCATGTCCCGATATGCATTGCATTTGTATTTTTTTCATTTTTGCGTCGCCGATCAGTTCTTGTAACGGTGGTTTCTTTTCGGGTTTGTCTGTGTAGTGTTGAAAGATGGCTCCCACGTTTCTGTGTGCCATTCTTTCATCGGAAGGTCTGCATTCCTCCTCGGGGCAAATACATTAAAAAAACACTCAGGAAGCCATCTCCTTCGGTGTGGGTCCACAGGTGCTGTTTTTCATTCCAAAAGATGCTATTAGGCTGGGCTTGCAATATACTCGTATGTCTATGTGGGTGCAGGGCGCTCGGGGCTTGACTCCCTTCTTAATAGTTCTCTTGATAACTGATAGGTACTTCTGAGCCGTCCAGGATTCGAACCATGGTCTGGTTTAGATATAACCATAAACTGACGTTAATTACCCGGCTATCATGAAAGATATAAATTGTGTGTCCGTGTGTGTGTGTGTTTGTGTGTGTAAATGAACATGATTACTTAAATTTACGAATTTATTTGCACGTCCATATTAAGGTGTATAATATTTTATGTACATCTCTAGAAAACTCGACTTTGCCATAACGTCATAAGAAAAAGGATTTCAGTTTTCGTTCCCAACTGACATTAAAGTTTCCTAAAATATCTTTAATGAATTTTATTTCTATAGGGAAAGACATACAATACTTTTCCCTTGGGATGTGTAGTGTATACAACATTCAAGCGCGTACCTCAATATTTCTAGTCCCATTCTCATTTAAATTTACACGAAAATCATTCGATAAGCGCACCTATTTAGCCGAGTAATTATGTGTAAGTGGGGGATGTCTGTATTGGGAGAAACTGATCGCCGTGCGTGTCGATGTGAATGTATGATCAAGAGTAAACTGCTCTCTTGATATCAAAGTTACTGCAGCCTTCACCTTCTTTATGAGCCTGGTTCAAGCGGTATTGAGTCATGATAAGGACCCAAAAGACAATAATAAGTTTCAAAAACTACTTCGCTATTGCAAAAGCAAAATGTGAATAATTATTGAATAATAAAAAAACTTTCAATTGTAAAACAGAGGTTGGGTAAATATTGCATTTTAATAGCTTTTTCTGTTTAAGTAAATTATTTGTTTCGCATGTTTGCTTTTATTTGCAGCGCAATGAAAACAGGAATTTTTGCCCTCTCACTAAATACGAAAATGTTAAAACGGTGTTACATTTGCAGTAGTGGTAGGTTAATCATGATAAAAATCTATGTTGGAAAAGAATAGAAAACAATTGACTCTTAATATAAAACAGGCAGACGTTAATTTCATGAACCATTTGCATGCTCTTTGCATAAAAGCATTTTTATAAGGCACTGAAAAATGATAAGCGCCAATGTTTGAACAACATTTCCATTCGCAGCGAATGTTTCCCTTCCTGCTTTTTCATTCGAGTTTTGTCTTCTCATTTTTTGAATAGAAACATACTTCCATTTTGAATTTCAAAAGCGTTTGGGAAATCCCAGGTGCGAGAGACATTACCGAAAATAAACACGATTACGTCAACATTGACGTTCGCCGTTTGGTCCTTTTTCTGAGAAACACTACATTCAAGATCCAGTGATGCTTTGACTATTGAGGGAGTGTCGACTTAGAATTTGCGTTTTACTCTTTCGTTTATGTAAACTGAAATAAAAAAAAATTACATATTTGTCTTTACTTTATATTAATTTACTGTAAAAGAAAACTATTGAGATGGCTTTGTCTGTCCGTCCGCTTTCTTTCTGTCCGCACTTTTTCCTGTCCGCCCTCAGATCCTAAAAATTACTGAGGCTAGAGGGCTGCAAATTGATATGTAGATCATCCACCCCCCAAAATCGTCAAACATACCAAATTGCAGCCCTCTAGCCTCAGTAGTTTTTATTTTATTTAAGGTTAAAGTTAGCCATGATCGTGCGTTTGGCACCGCTATAGGTGCCAACAATACAGGCCACGAAAGGGCCGTTGCTGAAAGTTTCATGGGCCGCGGCTGAAAGTTTTATAGGCCGTGGCTGAGAGTTTCATACAGCATTATAAGCTGTACAGGCAACTCAACTGCGCCGAAGAAATTTCGGCGCATTTTAGTTTTCTGTAAAAGAAAACTATTGAGCCTGTTTTGTCTGTCCGTCCTCACTTTTTTCTGTCCGCGCTTTTCTGTACGCCCTCAGACCTTAAAAACTACTGAGGCTAGAGGGCTGCATATTAATGTTGATCATCCACCCTCCAATCGTCAAACATACCAAATTGCAGCCCTCTAGCCTCAGTAGTTTTTATTTTATTTAAGGTTAAAGTTAGCCTTCATCGTGCTTCTGGCAACGGTATATGATAGTTTCATGGGCCGCGGCTCATACAGCATTATACCGAGGCCACCGAAAGATAGATCTATTTTCGGTGGCCTTGATTATACTCTGTACAGAAAACTCGACTGCGCCGAAGAAACTTCGGCACATTTTTTTTTTTTGTTTTACTTGTATTTTGAGTTTCATTGTCCTACTATTCAAAAACTTTATTTCGGATACAAATGGCCATAGACAAACATTCATAAACATGCATAAATAATCTTCAAAACTCTAAGATGAAGAGGTCTAAAATGATAAGTATCAAATGATTTTGAACATTTTTATTCACAAATGAATATGAGCACGTATTTATAAATACATTGACCTTTCATACGTCATCTTGACGCCAAAACTAAATGAAATTTAAAAACTATTCGTGTGACATCCATCCGACACAAATTGCGTTTATTTCTTTTCCTTTTCAATAACGGTATGGTGAAGTCACCGGGGTTAGTGAATTGGCTAAATTCTATTCCATCCAGTTAGTCTGACGTAACGCCAAAGGCAATGCACAAATATACCCATTTGGTTTGTCTGAGATATTGCCGATAACCAGCTTTACATTGTTCAGTATCAGGAATATTCAGTTTTTGTGACATATGAGTCATATTGCCTTTGTCGTGCATGCTATGTCTCGGCCTCTTTGCTAAGTAAGCATTCTTGCAAAATGTTTAATATAACGATGAAATTGTTTTGAATAATGATCTGTTTTACTGAAGTGCGTCGCTTCTTTGGATTTATAACCTGATACAAGGCAATTGGGGAAATGACACTAAGTTTTTTAAAAGCCCCCAAAAAAGTTTATTAAATACGAAAAATATAATCATATGTTTTATCGCTTCTTAAATTCAATAATCCTCATATCATTTACATGTGATATGTAATTAGAAATCATATAAGCTTATGGTGCTTTGGACTAAAGTATTGACTTATTTATCCATTATTAGCACTCAGCACTAAAGGATTTCGAGCCTCCTTTGGCTTGTTACAGTTTTCAAATAAGTTAATTATCCTCTTTTTCAGTTATGGAGTCAGGAAAGGCATCCTTCCTTTAAAACATCTTCCAAAACAAATTATGAAATGAGCCGTTCAGTGAGTTTTAGAAACACCGAGTGATGGTGGGAAGGTGGGAAAAGAGGAGGTGAAGCTGGGAGGGGGGAGGGGGAGCAGAAAGAGAGGGAATGGAGGCTTCAAAGTTTTACTTTATAAATTGTTGTATATGCCATAATTATAATAATCTTGTCAATAGTGATTCCATGATATGTAAGGATCATGTCCACCTATTTTTATTATATAAATGGGGATAGGTAGTACAGCTGCTTTCACGTTATTTTCAACACTGTTTATATATTTTCTTGCATTCATATTCAATTTGTCTCAGTCATACCTTCCAGAGAGAGAGAGAGAGAGAGAGAGAGAGAGAGAGAGAGAGAGAGAGAGAGAGAGAGAGAGAGAGAGAGAGAGAGAGAGAGAGAGAGAGAGAGAGAGAGAGACATCTTCTAGAGAATCAACTGTTTTGTTTCACAAAAATTTTTTCACATCTTTTATGAATCAACTGTTTTGTTTTTCTTTAGTCGTATTTGTCTTTCTTTATCTCATTATAGACATTTCATTTACGTATCGGTTACCACATTAATTTTTGATCTGTTTTAATCAATTTCAAACTGATTATGGGACACCAAGAATTTTACATTGATGTGCTGGGGTTTTACAAACTTTTCCTCCATTCTGGAAATAGATTTTAATCTTGTTTTACTTGTTAATTTTGTCTTATGTTTAAGAAACCTATTATAACATTACAAAATCAATTTCAAACTGATTATGCCAGGACAGCTAAATATATCAAGACTTTAATTGGGAGGTACAGACATTTTTAAAATCTTATACAAACTATAAACATTGGTGAAATATTCCTCATTTAGTATTCCTGTTCCAATACTGATTTCCATCTAAGCCTCCATCTGACCTTTGACCTATGCTGCTTCCCTTCAATATGCATTTCGCCTTCGACTGAAGATGCATCTTCACTTTACAGGAGTTACATCGCTTTCTGTCATTCATTTTCGTCCGTTACCTTTGAGCCTCTCTCACACTTGGCTGTCCTTATACTTCTTTAACTAATTTTTGCTTTTATATTCACGTTACATCTTCAGGATTAAAGTCATGTCAGGATGTCGTCTGCTTGAACTGCTTCTTAATGATAATATTTTTACTCGTTCATTGACCAACCTAGATCCAGTTTCCAGCCCTTGTGGAGTTAGGTTTTACTTAACTTTGTAATGAGTTAATTGGCGTTTTTTAACCATGTACCTTATTGTGCAATAATTGGATTTTTCTTAACTGTGTTAATGAATTCATGTTTGATGACCTTTAACCAAGTCTCCTTGTGGAATCCTTGGCTTTTCCTTTAACTTTGTTAGTGAGTTGTTAGGCATATCATCCGAATCTCTTTGTGGAGTTATTGGCTTTTAATTAACTTTTATTGAGACCATTGACTTTTTTTATACAGGTCTCCGTCTGGAATTATTGGGTTTTCCTTAGCATCATGTTGACGTTTTGACCTCGGTTACTCGTAGAAATATCTAGCTGTCTTCTACTTTGTAATTAGTTCCTTGATCTTTCGAGCCTTTCTCCTCATAGCATTATTTCCATCCACTTTGTTCACTTTGTTAGGTTCATTGACCGTTTAATCAGGACCCTTGTAGAGTTTAGCTCTATTTTGTTAATCAAGTTCATAGAGGTTTTAATCAAGTTTCCTTGGAGAATTGTTGTGTTTTCCTTACTTTTTTAGTGAGTTCTTAGAAATTTTAACCAAGTTTCCATGTATAATGATTGTTAAACAGGTCATTGACGGATTATCGAAGTCCCCAGTGGAATGATTGGGTTTTCCTGTACTTTGTGAATGGAGAAGCAAATAAGATTTGTTGATGTAAGATTCTAATTTGAATCAAAATCACTAATTGAAAGAGAGATTTTTTTCTCCCTGAAATTGATATTTAAGATAATTTTAGATAGAAATTTCAAAGTGTTATGATCTCAGATTGATGAAATGAGATAAAATGGTAAGAAAAGGGAGACATTTGAGGAGATGAGAAAAGGGGATAGTATGTGTGTGTGTGTGTGTGTGAATGAGAGAAAGAGAGAGAGGAAGAAATTGCAGGTAACCTCTCAGTATTGTATCCCTTGTCCAAATAAAATACCCTTATAAATCTGTTTTCATTTTAGTTTGGTTTACTTCGACGTCCAAGCTTTCCAAAGTGCCAAACTCGGTCCATTAATCTTGAGAGTTTAATTATCATTCAACGTCCGGAAGTTTACGCCCAAACAAAAATAAATGTTGTCATCGATGTTCTTTTACGTCCTCATACTTGTAAGGATTCTCTCTCTCTCTCTCTCTCTCTCTCTCTCTCTCTCTCTCTCTCTCTCTCTCTCTCTCTCTCTCTCTCTCTCTTTCCATTTCTAGTTTTGTGGATGATTCTCAGTCAAGGGACATTTTCACATTAGATGAATATAGTCAGTAAAATCACTGTTTGAATTTTCCTACTGAAAAAGAAATTGCATGAATGAAACCAAAATATAAATAAAAAGCGGATCATTCAAAGCCGAATTTCTTAGCAAATCCAACATACGTCTTAGCTCTTCATTTTTCATTGAACTAACGAGTCCGGCTGTCATTCAGAATCGTTTTCACGTAATGAAGGTAATATTCTTATCACTTCAATAGAGAGAGAGAGAGAGAGAGAGAGAGAAATCTAACTTTATTTTGCATTACGATCTTCACTCTCATAATAATTTGTTTTACCCTCTATGAATAAAGGAAAACTGGATGTTTGTAAATATCTTATGGCTGATAAGAAATAGGTCTGAAGTGTGAATCCCATGTTATGACTATTTTTGAGATCTGGCCCCCATGACCAAGCCGCACTTTCTTAGTGTGAAAAGGTTGATTACAAAGGATGACGTTGTAGGCGAAAAAGAAAATCCATTTTCATCTTCAAAATATAATGTCCATCTTAAGATGGATATTTAACCTAAGGTCAGTTTTCATATACTTTATTTTAGGCAGGAATATTAACACTATTCCATATGCTCATCACTGAAACTGGATGTTAATTGTTTATGAAAAAGGACTCTCTTTCACTATTTACTTCGCAAATTCTATGAAAAAATGTAACAAATCAATCTAATCATGATGATAAAATAATTTTTGAGAATGCATTTCTATGCATTAAATTTTCTTAATTGCGTATCATTAAATACAATTTTAGAGTGAGTTATAATGATTCGAAGCTAGTTAAGAAAAATTGCAAGCCCCCTAACTTGTTTAAATGGGATCGTGTTATATTTAATAAGAATCCGGAATGATTGTTTCCTCAATTTTTGTACTATCCTCTGTGTCTGATGTTTGTTCATTAGCGACTCTGGATGACGACAAAAATAAATATCAGCAAAACTACATTCATTTTATCTTCTGAAAATAATTCAAGACTTTAGAGGAATAATATTATTTATGAGTTTCAAGGGAGAGGACACTAAAATTAGTTCAAAATTAGTTAAAAAATCATTGAAACCTGGAATGGGAAAGATGAAGATATATGACTCTTTAATAACCCAAAATTTTCAACAAAGTTAATGTTTACCCAGATAGCTAACAGAAAATAATGTTACGCAACAAAAAATGTGTTGCAATTGAAAACAAAACTTCCTAAATAAATATCTTGTAGGAAGTGACTGTTTGTCCATACGGGCCCTAGGAAAACAGAGGACAGAATTAGAGAGAACTGTCCACTCTTTACCCACATTTAAAAAGTTTCCCGATTATTGAAGATGGGGCTCTTCGTCTCCCGAACCTTCAGGCACGTCAGAGAGAGACGCTGAACTTCCCTCAACAAAATTAACAAATGTGGCTCGTTATCAAGTTGTCTTGGAAGCTAATGAAACTTAGTGTTTAGGGGTCTTCTTTCGTTCTCTCTTTTCCCCTTTTAATTTGATTATCAAGAAGCAAAGAATGCGGAAGATAACAAAAATGACAAATTACTGAGCGAAAAAGAGAAAAGAATGCAATGGAGAAGAAAAGAGAGGGAATCATTTGAAATAACCTTTCTAAGAATAAAGGAGTAATTTGAATTAACCTTTCGTTAATTGCCTAACCCTAAGGTTACTGGCCTTGTGGAATAATTACGGCGAAGCCTGTCAAAATCAATCAGTAACCACAATTTTATGGATTCTCAGTTTAAAGAGAGAGAGAGAGAGAGAGAGAGAGAGAGAGAGAGAGAGAGAGAGAGAGAGAGAGAGATCATTTTGGTTTCAAGAGAGCTACTACGTTATTTGGCTATATGCCAGGCTCTCTTGTAAAAAGACAATTAAACCATAATTGTTGTGTTAGATATCCCACTCCGGAAATTCCATTTATAAGTGAAACCATTGGACGATTCAGCCAAAATCTATTTCGTCTTAATATTCATGAAAAAAAGTTATTTAATATAAAAAAGAGAGAGTAAAAATTAAAAGTTTCAAGAAAGCTATAATAGTTAGGCAGGTGTTAAATGGAAAAAATACACAGCGGTAATTTAAGTTTATGTAATGGTTCCATTTTTTATTATTTTTTATTTTCTATATTTAATTTTGCGACTTCTGAATAATTCTCAATTTATCCATCTGGAGCTAGAAAGGGCTTCTTAAGAGGAGGGAAAAAATGTCATCGAAAGACAGGAAGGTTATAAATTCCTGAATTTGAGAATTTAGGGGCTGTTGGACTGAATAAATAGGGAAGAAAGAGGTTGTGTTTATGAGGAAATAGCAAAAAATAACAATTTTTTGTAAATCATTTAAAAGGGCTGAACATAAACTTAAATTCATGTTTTTACGACGCCTTGGTTTTTCTGGGGAGATGGCTGATGTTTGTCTTGTGCATACCATTGGGTAATTTTATGATACCGAGGCATGTGGAGAACTTTGCATTGCTGCATTTTAAGTTGTTTACGTGTGTGTCTTCTGATTTTTTTTTTGGGGGGGGAGGCTGTTTCTTTTATTATGTTAGCGTCTCATTCTAGGTCTTAGTTTTTATTTTAATCTAGTTTTCATCTTCCATTCCATCGTGCACAACAGCAATATATGAGGATTAGACATTTCCTATATACTACATTCTTCATGAGAGCACTTTCAAGTTTTTTTTTTTTGTGGTTTTGTTTGGATTTGCCTTTCTTTCTTAATATATTAATCTAATATATTAATGTCATTATTGCATGTGTGATGAAATATATTTAATTATCTTTTGATTTGACTTGCTCTGCTGTCTCAGATCTCAGACTGGCAATATCACCACAATAACTTTAATTCAAACATACGAGTTCTTGGTCTGTATTTGTGATAAGAGGATTAGTACTAATGGTCTTATTTTATCATAATTTATTTTCTATTCCTTTATATTTATTTATCACCTTTTCCCATAACTTGTCTCTCTCTGCAGGCTATTTCCCTTTGGAGCCCCATGCTTTTAGAGTCTGTCGACTCTGTCCAGGAGGGAAAAAGTTGAAGATATAAAGAGAGAAAGAAACAAACAAATATAAAAGAAAAAGAAAACAAAAACTGAATAACGATCTGTACATGGATGGTGGTTGTATGGAGGGGCTAACTTTGGGAGTAGAAAATTTCTGGGAAAACGGAAAGGTTGTTTTAATCTAATTATGCAAAAACCTCTCCTTTTCCATTTTTTAAATTACGCATTCAGTTACAACACAGTGCTGAGGTTTTTAAAGCACGTTACTTTTATTCTTATTCACCGCAAACTTTGCAAATGATGAGTACTTTTCATTCATATCAGCATTTCAGTTGAAACTTTTTCTTACGATTTTTTTTTGGGGGGGTGGGGGTGATACTGTTTCTTTAGAGTATTTTATCTTCTCCTCTAACATTGGTCTCAAATTTCCGAGGGCTGGTTTTCACCTATTCCATTTCAAAACAGTTCCCGAAAGTGTAAAACTTGATTAAGCCAGTTCGGGGATATCAGTACTTGGTAATTACATTCTCTCTTTCTCTCTCTCTCTCTCTCTCTCTCTCTCTTCTTTTTTTTCCAGAGACGATGGAAAAAGTTTTGATTTCAATTTAGTGCGTTTTTTCTGAGTTAAATATTAATCTGAAATATATTAATGTCATTAATTTCTAGTTTTCTTTTCAAAATATTAGTTTTTAATGAACTTTGAGTTTTATTTGTTTTTTGCCCTGAGAATCCAGCTGGTATGACGTTTAACAAAATATTATGCATTATAATTCAAAAAGCAGTTCTTGGAGAAGAATCTTTGATAAGAATTAGTACTACAAGCTGAAATGGTCTCAAAATTTTTAAATTTATTTTCTGTTCCTTTATATTTGTTTATCTCTCTCTCTCTCTCTCTCTCTCTCTCTCTCTCTTAAGTTTCTCTCTCTCTCTCTCTGTCATCTCTTCTCTGAATGACCAGTTAATTTACTAGTCTTACAGAGGAGGAGCAAGAATCACTCAGGCAAGAAGTGTGTTGACTCTGCCACGAGGGTTTTCAGTTATAAGATATAAAGAAAGAAATAAAGAAACAAAATATAAAGAAGAAAAACAAAACCTAAATAATATATCTATACAGTTATAGGTACATGGATGGTAGTTGTATAGAGGGGCACAATCAACTCTGGGAACAGAAAATTGGATCTGCTTATATAAAACGGAATAACATAAATAATCTAATTATTTTCCTCTCTTACTTTTCCATGCTATTAAAATTACCCGTTCAGTTACAATCACTGTTCTTAGGTTCTTTAAAGGTCCGTTACTTTACATTCTAATTCAGAACCATAACGCCAACAAATGATGTTTACTTTTGATTCAGAATCATTATTTACAAATCTCGAGCTTTTAAAAAATTTATACGATCCAGGTATTTATTTTTGACTTTCTAATAGTGACATTTACACAGAATTGAGATGGTCCACAACATCTATCTTCTCAGAAATAATGGACGCAAACATTTAAGGTCTCAAATTTGGTGATGTAATACTAACACCGGCAGTTTGGTGGTAATGTTGGTTGCGTTAAAACAGTTAACCGCCTCGAGTGTAAAGTATTTTTTTTAAAGCCAGTTCGGGTTGTTGTGGATGTTATTATTGTATTAACAGTGTCTCTCTATTATTCTCTTTCTCTATCTCTGAGGCAAGTACTGTACAGCCACTGTCATCATCTTGCCTTTCATTTCCAGAGACGATGGGTTATTTTCTTTTTTAAGTACTTCCATTTGGCTCTTTGATCTCATTGAGCCGTCATTGCTTTGTATCAAGCCCTACGGTCTTAGCAATTTGCAGGAACGATTATTAATTTGTAAAAACCCTCTTTTTCAGGGCTATTTTGCCCTGAGAAAAAATGATTCACGTTTTCAAAATATTATGATATTAAAAATTTTTTTTTTTTTTTAAAATTGAAACCAGTTTCCCAACAATTTCTTATTATTTTATGTTTGTTGTGTCAACAGAATTGCATCTCTCTCTCTCTCTCTCTCTCTCTCTCTCTCTCTCTCTCTCTCTCTCTCTCTCTCTCTCTCTGATATTTAATAACTGAATTTGAGTTATTTATTATATTTATATTAAACTCAGTCATCAGTCCTGAATATTCACACAAGACAAAAAAAAAAAAACAGACTTTTGAATAACAAATTTTTAAAAATATTTCACTCTTTTTCTTTATCAAATTCAAACTTTTTTCAGTGTAGCTCTCTCAATAGTCTTGATTTTGTTAAAGTCTTACAATGGACGATAAAGTCCATCGGAGTTGCTATTCAGTTTTGAGAGAGAACGACACTTCAGTCTTTGCAATGAACTCGCCTCTATGCTTCTCTCTGCCTTTCATCCTAGGTCTCTCTCTTGAAGCACGGTCATTTAGGAGCACATGGCATCACAAACATTTCAATTTCATCTTTTTGAGTTGATGGCACGGTTTGTTATTCAGTATACATATTCCTGCTTCATAAAGGTATATTCATCATATTAAATGTCGTATTTTGATCCAAACCTGAGCCGGTTGGTTTACGTTTAACAAAATATTAGGGCATGATAAAAAAAGCTTTTTAAAGTTAGAACCAGTTAACCATGCAATTTCTTTAATACTGCCATTAATACTAACTGCCAAATGGTTGTTCTAAAAATGCACAATTGCAGGTCTCTCTCTTTCCCAGGCATAACTGTACAGTCTCGAATGTCAGCAATCGTCAGCAACTCTCTAATTAATGGAAATATCGTTCAAGGACTTTCTAATCACTGCAAAATGTCGTCGAAGAACATGCACAAGACTCTATACCAAGGATCAAAATCTTAGATTGCAGTGATATATATATATATATATCTCTCTCTATATCTCTCTATTATATATATATATATATAATATATTGCCATTTAGTAGTCTAATTAATGGAAATATGTTATAAGGACTTCTAATCAATGCAAAATGTCGTCGAAGAACATATATATACCCTATATATAGGATATATATATATATATATATATATATATATATATATATAGACTTTATACTAGTCTTATATATAAGATATAAAATATTGAATTATATATCTATATCTGATATATATATATACTATTTCACATATTTTTTACACAAAATATATATATATATATATATATATATATATATATATATATATATATATATATATATATATATATATATATATATATATATATATATATATTTACACGAATGTGTGCGTGTGTCTGATCTATACACACACGTCTGTGTGAGTGTGCGCGTGTCCGCAGAGAGAAAGGAGGGAGGGTTTCGCACCTAAACGTTTCTATGATTTATAGCATACAAAGAAATGGCATTTTGCCTGGCAAAGGGAAAAATGATGGGGCAGTCGTCACAGAGATTGATGATGTGTCCAGTGTTCCTCTCGCTCTTTCTTTCGCCATTAATTATGGTCGGAGGAGTCGTCACTCGTCTAATGACGACCTTCAGTCTTTCTTTACGAAGTTTGGCCTCTCAACGAGGATGGGGGCGAGGCATTTTTCTCTCTAGGTGTTGACTTTGGTGTTTGCTTTATATTCGGTAAGGATGGACCCTAATGTCCAGAGATAGACATAAGCCAGGCCGTGCTTATGTGTAAGTGATTTAAGTTATTTAGTCTAATAATAAATATGTTATTTCCCATCTTGAGATTTAAATTAAAGCAGTTTAAGTATGAAAGTAGTATCGACCTTTGTCTTTATTTTTTATTCTTTGAACCCACCTCCCGTTAAAAAGAACTGGTTTATCTAGGAAGAAGTCACTTGTATGATGGATGAGAAAATAGCATCCTGAACATGATTTGCATAATCGGTTCTTTGTGTACTGGGAATTCTAAATGTCTCAGATCGGGAAAATAAATATTCACTAAGTAAACTGATCGTTCAGACCAGAACAAGATTCATGAACCTTAATATTTCAGGAATATAAACCGCTTTCCTATTTATAATACTCTACTTTCTTTTCTTTTTTTTTTTTTTGCTTCTACATGAAAATTTTATTTTCTTGAAACATTTATTTTCTTGGATATTTTCCTTCCTCCGAAAAAGTGGATAATCGTTTTACGAAGGATTTCTTTCCTCCAGACTTTCAGGAACTTTATAAAATTGAACTCAGTCATACTTCGGTAACCTCCTAAGAGCTATAAAACCTTGCGTTGAATTGAGCACTTGATTCTTCCCGTCTGATGTAAGAGGATCACTATTTCACATATTTTTCACAAAAATAAGATGATTTAGGTAGACTAAGGCTAACATTGCACAAATTTTAGGATATATATATATATATATATATATATATATATATATATATATATATATATATATATATATATATATATATATATATATATATATATATATATATATATATATATATATATATATATATATATATATATATATATATATATATATATATATATATATATATATATATATATATATATATATATATATATATATATATATATATATATATATATATATATATACGAGCTTGTGATTTTTTCGGCATTTTTTGTGAGTATGTAGCAATGAGTTTATGTGTACGTACGTATGTATTTTCATTGAGAGTAACCCCATACTAGTAATTCATAATTAATTCAGTTTCATACATATTAAAAGACGGCAGTAAAACATTTATGTAACCTTTAACCTCTGGAACGTTCTGTTTCTGTGTCATGGTAATATTATACTGACCGTACGAATCTAGGTATTTAGAGAATTTGTGATCTATATTCATCCATTTTTTATTATGCTTACCTTACTCTGTTTTTCATGTCTTGCCTGAGGCTATCTCTTTCAGATGGCAATTTAAATCCTCTTTAGCAAATTAATTGCCATTCAGCACTCTTCCGTACTGAAAACAAATATTAATCTTCTTCTTTTTCTTCTTCTTCTTCTTCTTCTTCTTCTTCTTCTTCTCTTCTTTTCCCCTATACAGGATCGCTTTTTGTTGATCATTTTCCCTGTATTTCTTACACTCATTGAACTAGGTAATACTAATAGTAATTATTATCAATAAAGGCAGGCAACGTCTTTTTTTTTATTAGTCTTTGCAATCACAACTTACCTATGACTACGGACGGCGAGTCTGAAGTTTTCATTATCGTTTCCAAGGCTGGTTGTAGGGACATGATATGGAAATCTATAGTTCCCGCCGCAGATGTACTGTATTAATTGCTCGGAGTGGAGTAAGTATAAACCTTACCTGCAAAAGGATAAATTAAAAACATTTTATATATTTTATCTCTCTCTCTTCTCTTCTCTAACTCTGTGTGTGTGTGTGTGTGTGTGATGTGTGTGTGTTGATCAACTGTTTTATTTGAATCTATTTTATGTAATTACTTTAATACCCATTGTAAAATAAAGTATGGAAATTAAATGATTATTATTTTTATGATTATTTCTCTCTCTCTCTCTCTCTCTCTCTCTCTCTCTCTCTCTCTCTCTCTCTCTCTCTCTCTCTCTCTGTGTGTGTGCAAATGAAGAGGAAGAGTTCAAAGTTCGCAAACAGATTCTCTTTTACGTAATTAGAGAAGGCCATTATCAGACAAGGTCACCTCAGGTTAATAGCACGAATATTTCCTCAACTCTTAGATGAAGAAAGAAACAACACGGCAGTTCATTCATTATGTCCTGTAATTAACGAACTTTGAATATAAATTCAGTCGTTACTTTGAAATGTGATGTAGACATTTACGGTAAACAATTCAAACTTTTTTCACGCGTGAAACTTTAAAGCAGCTTACTTAAATATACTGGAGACAGGAGATACATAATTGCTTTGATATAAAGTGTGTAGTATATTTAGTTATAGTATCTTTTCTGATTTTTTATTTATTTCAGAATTTTAAGACTTATAATATTACATCAAATAATCTGAGAATAAAAGAATATCCTAGGTAACACTGCTTGATTTTTTATCGAAACGAAACTTTTTTTTTTTTTGAGAGTACGAGTCTGTAAAATATGAGCGTGTAAAGCTTTTCCTGGCAAAGACATTTTGTATTAAAAAATTCTTTGAATCTGTTCAGTTCATGCTGGAACGGTCAGAGTATGTTTATATAACAAATATAAAAGAGTAACATTTACCCCTTCTTACATATACTCCCTTGGTTTTATTATTATTATTATTATTATTATTATTATTATTATTATTATTATTATTATTATTATTATTATTATTATTTATGGATATCGGTTATTACTACATTTGTCTAAGGTCAAAGGAAAGTAGCCTACTAATGAAAAAATCAAACATAAAAAAACAAATGAAAGAAAATAACTTTGAAAAACGAGCAAGATGAATCCAGAAAGCAATGAAACACGAGACTCATTTGACTCTGCTTCTCTTAGAGTGCGAAGACTATGTTCCCCGTCGAATAGCAAAAGAATTCTAGATTATACGTCTGCATGCTTCTACCATTGATATATTATCAACAAAACCACCAGTACGGTAAATAAAATTTCCTGCAGATGTCCAGCAAACAATTATATCTTAAAAACGAAATAAAACTGCAAGTTGGATATACGAAAAAGACGAATAATAACCCCAGGTTCCATAGCACTTCGTTTTCTAACATCCAAGAAAATGCAAACACTCTAAAAAATCCCTCTTATTTCCTCTTTCTCATAAAATGACTGTGACGATTCAGAGTCAGCGTGGTTTTGTTACTAGAAATTTTTTTAAGGTTACTGAATACAAATATGGACACAGATGTAGGAGAAAGTAAACACGGATACTTGTAAACCTTTGACAGACTGATTTTTTGTGAAATGCATAATAATAAAACTTAAAATTTTTATCAGCTACTATGTATATATTTCTATTAAACATGCCAAGGTAACATTTGTTTTCTTCTTCCTTCTTCGTCCAATCTTTTTATTCTTCTTCCACTTATTCTTCTTCCTGTTTGTTGGGATGTATTTTTGTTGATTTCGTGTGTTACATTGATCACAAAAACAATGAAACATATTGGAAACACACAAATAATAATAATAATAATAATAATAATAATAATAATAATAATAATAATAATAATAATAATAATAATAATAATAATAATAATAATAATAATAACATTCAAACCTTCCAATGCTTTACAAAAGAATATACATTTATTCTTACAAATGACTGGGGAAACAATGGAACCAAAATTCATTCGGATAATTAAGAGGGAACTTTATCCCCAGAGAAGAAGAGTAGCCAGCAAAAGAATCCTCTCAAACGACCGAGTAATGAAGCGAAGGAAAGAAAGTCTCGGCACAAAGGAGAAGATCAAAAATGACTTGGCCTCAGGAGAGGAAAAAGAGTCACTTTTCTCTCCACTGGAAAATTGGCCTCTGCTCCGACTCAGATTCATTTGGCCAAGAAACGCAACACAGAATACAAGAATGAAGACGTCATTCTGGAATCCTTTCTTGGTCGAGTTGAATGAGAATGACACGTAATTGAACTAGTATTCCAGTCCCGTCACAAATGGCGGCAATATTTCAGTAATTTTGTAATGCCTCCGACTTATGTAATGTAGCAAGCACTGTTTGTTGCCCATCTAATTTTCCTTTTCCAAGATTTTGTAACAATCAAACGAGGAAGTCAACACCTGTTCACTTTCTGATTTGCACACATACAATGGATAATGAATGACTTTGACTTTAGTATAATATAATTCCCTACCTCAGCTCTGGTCAATTCACTGACTAAATCAAATGAAATGTAAGGAATCACTGTATATTATTTCCATTCACTCCAGACTCGTTACGTCTGTTGCAAGGGGAGTTAGCCTTTCGTTCATTCCTCCTATTTATGCGATTCTGGCAATGATGTGAATGGGGATGTGTTGTATGGTCCTTCAGTTCTATTCACCTTACGATTTTTAATATATGGTTTTCCCCCTCCCAAAAAATCCTGGGTTGTATGCATAAGATAACAATGTCATGTCATGACATATAAGTCATTATATAATTTAGGATACTGAATGCAATCCTATAAATTTGAGAACCTCAAAAAGTAAATACATGTTGGGAGACAGACATAAAAAAAATTCCTAGAAGGAATCCAGAAAATGTATACATGATCTCTTTAACTGCTCTTCCTCGAACATCTGTGGCGATCTGAAACTTGAGTAAGAAACTCTTCCACTCCAGGCCATTTCCCTCAAGGGAAGAAAGTCTACGGCTTTGATCGAAGATTTTCCTATAAAAAATATCGAAACTAACTTCCTGTATCTATAGTTCATTTAGCTTTGGGTCATTATGTCCTTTATGCCAACTTTTTTTAATGATGATTTTACAGTTACTGCAATACCTTATTTATCCAAAGAACTTTTGTAGGTTCTTGGTGACGCATTGTATGCGGCAATAATATTATATTTATTTAAAATCCAAGGTTGATTTAACATGAATATTTTCAACCAGAATTTTGACCACATTACTATGCTATATTTATAAATGATAAACACGGCAATATTTAGTTGCTTGAATCCACAAATTTACAATTATCTTAGTTCTTGTATTCTTAAGAAGTTTGTTAGAAACTATAACAATTCTAAAGTTAATATTAATGTAAATAAAATTCCTCCCATGTTGCCTGAGCTGCCATTCATCGACATATTATTTTCGATTCAGAGTTTGAACACAATAGATGACAAACATAAGACTAATTTTTACAGTGCCACTGAGGACTCTCATAACAAGAAACCGTCTAGCTATTTGAGCAGCATGGTGGGACAACCACTAGAACAGCGTTTAGGAGGCACATTTAGAGATAATGCTTTGCACCTTGTTTCTCACTTTTCATAAAGTTCAAAATCCAGCCAAGTAAAGTTGTCCTTTATTTGTTAAATTCTTTCAAATATTTCATTCACTCTTGGCAACGAAACAATAAACCATATCCCTCCCAGCTGCGATAGAAACTCGACCCAATTGTTACTCTGATTGTGACGACAAAAGCTCACTTTGGGTGTCTTCATTCACAAACGGAGAATGAGGGAGGCGGAGGAAGTCTATTAATCTTTTATGCTGCATAGGAAGAGACAGGTTAGAAGTCTTCTTTTGTCCTCGAAAATAAAACGTCTTGAATATACGCTTTCCAGGTGATGACAAAAGAGAACTGACCATAAACTCCCTCCTCTATGATGGTTCAATGGTTCCTTTTCCCTGATAATCTGGAGCAAGAAAAAAGTTATCTGTAATTTCTTCATGCTTTAGTTATTTTCGTGAACATATTTTACTTATCAATTCCAAAATGAGATTTATCTTTAATCTTAATGTACAATAAAAGAGTGTACGTCATGCAGTGACTCTTAAATGTTTTCAATCCTATTGGTAAATAAATGAAAATAGTGTATATTTATACATATGAAATTTTAAACCTTATACGGGCAGAAGTTGTAATCATTTATTGGTCCAAATTGGAGTTTTTGTCTAATCTGTTACCATGAACATATGAAGTTCCTTTGGAGAAACTTCGCACCTCACTCGGCTATGAGTCTGTTTAGTTCTCATATATTTGACTCATACATTTGTAGAGTTTACTCTCCCAAACAGATGGTAATGCAAAATGATATATTTCCTTTTTTTTTGCCATAAAAAACCTCATCTTTGAAGTCATGGAGAGGTAGATGCATATATATATATATATATATATATATATATATATATATATATATATATATATATATATATATATATATATATATACATATATATATATTATATATATATATATATATATATTATATATATATATATATATATATATATATATATATATATATATATATATATATATATATGTTATTATATATATATATATATATATATATATATATATATATATATATATAATAATGATGTAAATAATATTACAAGAATTAAAGAACATTTTATTATGTTTGAGTATAAAACCTCATCATCAGGTCCAAAAAAGTCCACATGATGAGAATCAATAAAATTACAATAAATGAATTGTCATAATAAATCTTCAGCAAAAATACTAATGAAATATAAAATGAACAAGTAAATACAAACTAAAAGGGTGAGACGTAAAATAACGAAAAATTAAAAACACAAACATAAAAATATGAAAATAAAACTATAGTGAAATGTAAACAACCAATACCACAGCAAAAATATTTAACGACCCAATTGAGTACCTTACTATGAAATTACACGATAGCTAGTTGAATACCAGACGAGCTGTTGTTCAATTCCGTCATCTTTTTAATAGTCAGCGACTCTGAAATTAAAAGGTCCAGTCTATTTGAACAAAAAGACAGTACCCGAAAATCCAGGTCAGTGAAAGGATGGTCCTGTGCTAAACTGTGTTCTCTAATGGCAGAAAAGGGTGGTTTGGAAAGGGGAAACCTAGTTCTAATAGAAAGACCTTCATAGTTCCAAAAAATTCTGTGTCTGAGCCAGCGGAACTAGGATCCCACGTATCGCAGACCACACTGCGAACAAGTGAACAAGCAAACGACACAGGAATTAAGGTCCACAGGCAGAGTAGGCTTCTCTCAAAAGTGATCTTATTGTAAAAGGATTGCTGGTGAAAACAACAAACTGGAAACTGATTTGAGGGGAAACAATGCTTAAGCATTTCTTGTAACTTTTTCGACCATATAGCTACTATGACCAAGGTAAGGCAATTTAATGTACTTTACAACCTCCATAGCAGTACTGTACACCGGTCTGGGTACTAAATTATGAACGTGAATAAAACCTTGCCTTATTCCATTACTTCTTTTACGTTGAACAACTGGTAGTTTAATTTTTCTTGTCTGAAAAGAGGTAAAAAATATTAGTCTCTAGATTGACATATTTTTCGTTTCAGTAAGTATTTCATAAAAGTGACCACAAGACCTTTCTAAAACAATATATTTTGGTGAATGTCAGTTTGTTTCACCTGAAAGTTATATCACCTGTAAGTGTTATAATCCTTGGCTATACTATTCCTTGCACAATTTCTCATCGGAAAAGTTTAATCTCATCAAAACTGTATCTCCTTGAAAATTATGCTCACTGTGGATTTAGCTTAACTCTAAAATAGAGTTCTACTGTGGCAAATTCATTTTAAAAAATCAGTTATTAGATTAAAGTACAGCAACTGATTCTGTTTTTTTAATTAATTGAAGAGAAAGGAACGGTCACAAGACACTTGAGGTAGATATGATTGTGCAATTGAATAAAGAATTTACTAATAATATGAATAATAATTGGACAAAAAGTACATTATAACTAAATCAAATTAATTTACTAAATAATCTACAACATGTAACACCACAATTGAAATTATAAAAACGCAACCTGAATATGACATACTTTTACAAATGGGTTCCAAAAATTGACGACTATGCCTTTGAACTAATTACATGTCCTTCAACAGAAAAAAATTATTATAAATTACATACCATTATCCACATTGTTAGTTGTTATGTTCAAGTCATTGTGCAGCAATTTACCCCAAAACACCATCCCTAATCTGTAAATACCGTAAATGTTAATACAGCCTCAATTACAGACAAAATTAACAAACAACCGCCAGATAAACGAATAAGAACGTAAACCACACACAGAATAGAAAGAGAAAGGAATACTATGTAATTTCAAGTGTCTCCTTCTAACTTGATTTCATCAAACATTAAGTGAATAATTTTCTAGTCAAAAGTCGCTCTGAAATAAAAAAAAAATCCATTTTGTTATTATTGATAAAAGAATATGTCATTTCATACGGCCATAAAAAAGAAATATTCATTTAGTCAAGAATGCCCAATGCTATAAATACAGAATCTGTTATACAGCTACGTAGTTCCCAAAAGCCATTCTTAATTCTATCTTGCAATAGTGAATGTATTAACAAACATGAAGCCGTTCAGAAACTGAGCAATTCATGCATACTGAAATATGTCAAGAAGATGTTACCTCCTGTCAGGAACTGTACGTTACATTAGGGAATGACAAACGTTTCATACTTGTAAAATGTGTAGCTAGGAAGGATATATTTGACGGAAGATGAGTAGTTATAATAAATAAAAAAAAACTCTGTTCGGAATCACAACGCAGATCACGCCCCTCCAAATGGAATGCGCGCCAACTTTATGAAGTAATCGCAGACTATGATGTGATATTAAACAATAGCTAAAGTCAAAATTTATATAGTGACTTATTCATACTAAGAGGGTGTGGTCCCTTCCTTTCACACACACATACCATTATATATATATATATATATATATATATATATATATATATATATATATATATATATGTTACAGGGAATATGTGTAATCAGGGATTACGCGTAATCACTAGGGAATATGTGTAATGACCAATTCCTTTGGGAACATTTGATCCCCGAGGGCTAGTACTAAACACGGCAAAACAGTGATTTATCTACCCAGTTTTGCCGTGTTTAGTACAAGCCCCTGGGAGGTCAAATGTGTTTGCCGTGGTACTAGCCCCTGGGAGCAAATGTCCTAAGTGATTTGATCCCCAGGGCTAGTACTATACACGGCAAAACACATTTGACCTCCCATGGCTTAATAAACACGGCAAAACTGGGGTAGATAAATCACTGTTTTGCCGTGTTTAGTACTAGCCCTCGAAGATCAAATGTTCCCAAGGGAATTGGTCATTACACATATTCCCTAGTGATTACGCATAATCCCTGATTACACGTATTCCCTGTAACATATATATATGAAGGGGTATCTCAAAAGAAATGCTACTAATATGGTCACTGGTGGATCAGGAAGCTGGGTAAAACTTGCTGGTATGTTAGGCGGCAGTCTACCCACGGAAAAACTCAGGTACAGAAGTACTTATGGTCCAACTTCTCCTATAACCTGTGTGGGTCAGCACTTTTGCCTTCCACTTGAGAGACCTGGGTTCGATCCCGAGGTGAGTTAGAAAATTATATATATATATATATATATATATATATATATATATATATATATATATATATATATATATATATATATATATATATATATATATATATATATATATATATATATATATATATATATATATATATATATATATATATAATATATATATATATATATATATATATATATATATATATATATATATATATATATATATATATATATATATATATATATATATATATATATATATATATATATATATAGTCTCAAATTGTACATTGGAAATCTTAGCTTAATGATAAATATATTGCCAAGACCAGGAAGAACATTCTTTATTACAAGCTTTCAGGTATAAAACCTCATCATCAGGCTGAAAAAACCGACAAGGATGAGAATCAATAAAATTACAATAAAATGAATTGTCATAATAAATCTTCAGCAAAAATACTAACGAAATATAAAATGAACAAGTAAATACAAACTAAAAAAGGGTGAGACGTAAAATAACGAAAAATTAAAAACACAAACATAAAAATATGAAAATAAAACTATAGTGAAATGTAAACAAACTACCACTCACAAAGTAAAATATTTAACGACCTAATTGAGTACCTACTATGAAATTACACGATAGCTAGTTGAATACCAGACGAGTTGTTGTTCAATTCCGGCTTCATCTTTTAATAGTCAGCGACTCTGAAATTAAAAGGTCCAGTCTGTTTGAACAAAAAGACAGTACCCGAAAATCCAGGTCAGTGAAAGGATGGTCCTGTGCTAAACTGTGTTCTCTAATGGCAGAAAAGGGTGGTTTGGAAAGGGGAAACCTAGTTCTAATAGAAAGACCTCTGTGTTCCAAAATTCTGTGTCTGAGCCAGCGGGAAATTCCCTTGGACCTGTATATGCGGATTGCTTCATGGGTTATTGTGAAAGAATTTGGATGTCTGAATGCCCTAGTGCTTTCAAACCTTTGTATTACCGTAGGTATGTAGATGATACTTTCCTTGTGTTTAAGGAATTATCACATGTTGATTTGTTTTTTGAATATTTTAATTCTCGTCACCCTAACATTTCTTTTACTTGTGAGACGGAACAGGATAATAAGTTGTCATTTTTAGATGTACAGGTATACAGAAATAGTGGCAAATTTGAGACCTCTGTTTATAGGAAAAGTACTTTTGCTGGCTTGGGATTGAATTACCTCAGTTTTTCATAAAGTTGTATAAGATGAACTCAATACGCACTTTGATTAATAGAGCCTACAATGTTTGTTGTGACTTTAATTTATTTCATCAAGATATGGTTTTCTCAGAATTACTTTTCTGAAAACTCATATCCCATTTTTGTATTTTACAAAGTTCTGAAAAATTTTTTAAATGAAAAGTTTTGTCCCAGACCGGTGTACAGTACTGCTAGCAAAGATGTAAAGTACATTAAATTGCCTTACCTTGGTCATAGTAGCTATATGGTCCGAAAAAGGTTACAAGAAATACTTAAGCATTGTTTCCCTCAAATCAGTTTCCGGTTTGTTTTCTGTAATCCTTTTACAATAAGATCACTTTTGAGAGAGAAGCCTACTCTGCCTGTGGACCTTAATTCCTGTGTCGTTTACTTGTTCACTTGTTCGCAGTGTGGTCTGCGATACGTGGGATCTAGTTCCCCGCTGGCTCAGACACAGAATTTTGGAACACAGAGGTCTTTCTATTAGAACTAGGTTTCCCCTTTCCAAACCACCCTTTTCTGCCATTAGAGAACACAGTTTAGCACAGGACCATCCTTTCACTGACCTGGATTTTCGGGTACTGTCTTTTTGTTCAAACGGACTGGACCTTTTAATTTCAGAGTCGCTGACTATTAAAAGATGAAGCCGGAATTGAACAACAACTCGTCTGGTATTCAACTAGCTATCGTGTAATTTCATAGTAGGTACTCAATTAGGTCGTTAAATATTTTACTTTGTGAGTGGTAGTTTGTTTTACATTTCACTATAGTTTTATTTTTCATATTTTTATGTTTGTGTTTTTAATTTTTCGTTATTTTACGTCTCACCCTTTTAGTTTGTATTTACTTGTTCATTTTATATTTCGTTAGTATTTTTGCTGAAGATTTATTATGACAATTCATTTTATTGTAATTTTATTGATTCTCATCCTTGTCGGTTTTTTCAGCCTGATGATGAGGTTTTATACCTCAAAGCTTGTAATAAAGAATGTTCTTCCTAGTCTTGGCAATATTATTTATCATTAAACTTATATATATATATATATATATATATATATATATATATATATATATATATATATATATATATATATATATATATATATATATATATATATATATATATATATAATATATATATATATATATATATATATATATATATATATGTATATATATATATATATATATATATATATATATATATATATATATATATATATATATATATATATATATATATGCATCTACCTCTCCATGACTTCAAAGATGAGGTTTTTTATGGCAAAAAAAAAGGAAATATATCATTTTGCATTACCATCGTTGGGAGGTAAACTCTACAAATGTATGAGTCAAAATATATGAGAACTAAACAGACTCATAGCCAGTGAGAGTGCAGAAGTTTCTCCAAAGACTTTCATATATTTACTTGTTAACAGATTAGACAAAAACTCCAATTTGGACCAATAAATGATTACAACTTCTGCCCGTATAAGGTTTAAAATTTCATATGTATAAATATACACTATTTTCATTTATTTACCAATAGGATTGAAAACATTTAAGAGTCACTGCATGACGTACACTCTTTTATTGTACATTAAGATTAAAGATAAATCTCATTTTGGAATTGATAAGTAAAATATGTTCACGAAAATAACTAAAGCATGAAGAAATTACGGATAACTTTTTCTTGCTCCAGATTATCAGGAAAAGGGAACCATTTGAAATACCATCGCAGGGGAGGGGTTTATGGTCGGTTCTCTTTTGTCATCACTTGGAAAGCGCAGATTTAAAGACGTTTTATTTTCGAGGACAAAGGAAGGCTTCTAACCTGTCTCTTCCTTTGCAGCATAAAAGATTAATAGACTTCCTCCGTCTCCCTCATTCTCATTTTGTGAATGAACACACCCAAAGTGAGCTTTTGTCGTCACAATCAGAGTAACAATTGGGTCCTAATTTCTATCGCAGCTGGGAAGGGTATAGTTTATTGTTTCGTTGCCAAGAGTGGATGAAATATTTGAAAGAATTTAACAAATAAAGGACAACTTTACTTGGCTGGATTTTGAATTTTATGAAAAGTGAGAAACAAGGTGCAAAGCATTATCTCTAAATGTGCTTCCTAAACACTGTTCTAGTGATTGTCCTACAATGCTGCTCAAATAGCTAGACGGTTTCTTGTTATGAGAGTCCGCAGTGGCACTGTAAAAATTAGTCTTATGTTTGCCATTTATTGTATTCAAACTCTGAATCAAAAATAATGTATATGTCGATGAATGGCAGCTCAGGCAACATGGGAGGATTATTTACATTAATATTAACTTTAGCATTGTTATAGTTTCTAACAAACTTCTTAAGAATATAAGAACTAAGATAATTGTAAATTTGTGGATTCAAGCAACTAAATATTGCCGTGTTTATCATTTATAAATATAGCATAGTAATGTGGTCAAAATTCTGGTTGAAAATATTCATGTTAAATCAACTTTGGATTTTAAATAAATATAATATTATTGCCGCATACAATGCGTTACCAAGAACCTACAAAAGTTCTTTGGACAAATAAGATATTCCAGTAACTGTAAAATCATCATTAAAAAAAAAGTTAGTATAAAGCACATAATGACCCAAAACTGCTGCCATGACGTTAAAGCTAAATTAACTATAGATACAGGAAGTTAGTTTCGATGTTTTTTTTTTTTTTTAGGAAAATCTTCGATCAAAGCCGTAGACTTTCTTCCCTTGAGGGAAATGGCCTGGAGTGAAAGAGTTTCTTACTCAAGTTTCAGATCGCCACAGATGTTCGAGGAAGAGCAGTTAAAGAGATCATGAATACATTTTCTGGATTCCTTCTAGGAATTTTTTTTTATCTGTCTCCCAACGTGTATTTACTTTCTGAGGTTCTCAAATTGGTAGGATTGCATTCAGTATCCTAAATTATATAATGACTTATATGTCATAACATGACATTGTTATCTTGTGCTTACAACCCAGGATTTTTTGGGAGGGAGAAAACCATATATTAAAAATCGTAAGGTGAATAGAACTGAAGGCCCATACAACACATCCCCTTTCACATCATTACCAGAATTGCATAAATAGGAGGAATGAACGAAAGGCTAACTCCCCTTCCTAATGAAATACCTTGCAACAGACGTAACGAGTCTGGAGTGAATGGAAATAATATACAGTAATTCCTTATATTCCGTTTGATTTAGTAAGTGAATTGACTAGAGATGAGGTAGGGAATTATATTATACTAGAGTCAAAGTCATTCATTATTCATTTTACGTGTGTAAATCAGAAAGTGAGCTGGTACTGGCTTCCTCGTTGGACTATTACAAAATCTTGGAAAAGAAAAATTAGATGGGCTATAAACTGTGCTTGCTACATTACATAAGCCGGAGGCATTACAAAATTATTGAAATATTGCCGCCATTTGTGGCGGGACAGGAACACTAGTTCAATTACATGTCATTCTCATTCAGTTCGACCAAGAAAGGATTCCAGAATGAAGTCTTCATTCGCCTATTCTGTGCTTCGCTTCTTGGCCAAATGAATCTGAGTCGGGGCAAAGGCCAATTTTCCAGTGGAGAGAAAAGTGACTCTTTTCCTCTCCTGAGGCCAAGTCTGTTTTGATCTTCTCCTTTGCGCTGAGACTCTTTCCTTCGCTCTATTACTCGGTCGTTTGAGAGGATTCTTTAGCTGGCTATTCTTCTTCCTTGGGGATAAAGTTCCCTCTTAATTAGCCGAGTGAATTTTGGTACCATTGTTTCCCCAGTCATTTGTATGAATAAATGTATACTCTTTTGTAAAGCACTGGAAAGCTTGAATGTTTCGAAATATCATTTGCGCTATTATTATTATTATTATTATTATTATTATTATTATTATTATTATTATTATTATTATTATTATTATTATTATTATTATTATTATTATTATTATTATTTGTGGCTGTTTCCACTATAGTTATTAATATCTTCTTCATTGTTTTTGTGATCATATATATAGAGGTACATGAAAACAGGAACCAAAATAACACGAAATCAACAAAAAACAGCATTTATGATCTAAATAACTCAGTAATAGTATTCAGACCAAGAATATTCGCACTTAATTGTCACAGCCGTAACATCAACAGATCTTACCGAAAAGGGAATGAAAACCTCTATATGTGCTTAATGCGATATCATCGTACCTCTTCAAATTTTTTTTACGTTCAAGTAAAGATATAAATGCAAATGTTACCTTGGCACTGTTTATATGCAAATGCATAGTAGCTGATAAAGATTTTACTTCAGTTTTATTGTGCATTTTACAGAAGATCAGTCTGTCTAAGGCTGACAAGTATCCGTGTTTACCTGCTCCTACATCTGTGTGCATATCTTTATTCATTTAATGGATTCTTCATAACCTTATTATCGTTGCTTTTCAGATATTTAAGCAGGATTACTTCTGAATTTCTAGTAATAATAAACACGATTACAGATAATCACCAAACACTCAGTTATTATTGAAGCTGGCATCGTCCCAGTCATTTTATGAATAACATGCGTGATTAATAAAGTGATTTTTTAATGTCCTTTTCACAGTGTTTGGTAAATCTCCTTTCATCAGTCCTAGATAGCAGGTGATTTGCAAAGAAATATGCGACCGATCAGAACGTATTCTCTCTCTCTCTCTCTCTCTCTCTCTCTCTCTCTCTCTCTCTCTCTCTCTCTCTCTCTCTCTCTCTCTCTCTCTCTCTCTCTCTTCAAGATACTTCACATTTTTTCTTGTTTCTGAATCTGTTTGAACATATGACCTCATCTTTAGGTCAGCGATCCCTGTTGAGAAAGTTCATATCTACCGGATTCAGATGAAGTTTCCCTCTTCCCAGAGGAGCTCGTCAGGCTAAAGAAGGAGAAAAAGAAGAAGCGGAAGAAGAATAAAAAGAAGAGGACGAAGAAGGAAGAAGAAAAGACAGCAGAAAAAAAAGAGACACAAAACCATGCTAGAAGCAGGGAAGAAAGAGGAACAAGAGGGAGAGCTTCATTTTCTTGGAAGGTAGGAAACGAAGTGTTATAAGACCTGAGGTTATTATTCGTCTTTTTCGTATATCCAACTTGTAGTTTTATTTCGTTGGTAAGATATAATTGTTTGCTAGATATCTGCAGGAAGTGTTATTTACCTTACCGGTGGTTTTCTCGATAATATATCAGTGGTAGAACCATGCAGACGTATAATCTAGAATTCGTTTGCTATCAGACGGGGAACACAATCTTCGCCCTCTAAAGGAAGCAGTCAAATGAGTCTCGAGTTTCATTGCTTTCTGGATTCATCTTGTTCGTTTTTCACAGTTATTTTCTTTCATTTGTTTTTATATTTGATTTTTTTTATTAGTGGGCTGCTTTCCTTGCCTTAGATTAATGTAGTAATAACCGATATCCATCAGTAATAATAATAATAATAATAATAATAATAATAATAATAATAATAATAATAATAATAATAATAATAAAACCAAGGGAGTACATGTAAGAAGTAGTAAATGTTACTCTTTTATATTTGTTATAAGCATACTCTGACCGTTCCAGCATGAACTGAACAGATTCAAAGAGCGATTCACGAAAACAGGAATTTTTTAATACAAAATCTGTCTTTGCCAGGAAAACCTTTACACGCTCATATTTTACAGACTCGTACTCTGCAAAAAAAGTTTCTTTTCAATAAAAAATCAAGCATTGTTACCTAGGATATTCTTTTATTCTCAGATTATTTGATGTAATACTATAAGTCTCAAAATTCTGAAATAAATAAAAAAATCAGAAAAGATACTATAACCATATATACTACACACTTTACATCAATGCAATTATGCATCTCCTGCCTCCAGTATATCTAAATAAACTGCTTTAAAGTTTCATGCGTGAAAAAAGTTTGAATTGTTTATCGTAAATGTCTACATCACATTTCAAAGTAACGAGTGAATTTATATTCAAATTTCGTTAATTACAGGACGTAATGAATGAACTGCCGTGTTGTTTCTCTCTTCATCTAAGAGTTGAGGAAATATTCGTGCTATTAACCTGAGATAACTTTGTCTGATAACGGCCTTCTCTAATCACGTACAACGAGAATCTGTTTACGAACTTTGAACTCTTCCTCTTCATTTGCACACACACACACACACACACACACAGAGAGAGAGAGAGAGAGAGAGAGAGAGAGAGAGAGAGAGAGAGAGAGAGATAAGAGAGAATAATAATAATAATAATAATAATAATAATAATAATAATAATAATTTTTCGTTTCCATACTTTAGTTTACAGTGGGTATTAATTTCATTACATAAAATAGATTCAAATAAAAAAGTTGATCACATACACACACACACACAGAGTTAGCAATCAAATATAAAATGTTTGTAATTTATCCTTTTGCAGGTAAGGTTATACTTACTCCACTCCGAACAATTACTATATCTGCGACGGAAACTATAGATTCCCCTATCATGTCCCTACAACCAGCCTTTACGAGCTACTGACAGGTAGGTTGCTTGGGAACGATAATGAAAACTTCAGACTCGCCGTCCGCAGTCATAGGTAAGTTGTGATTGCAAAGACTAATAAAAAAAAAGACGTTGCCTGCCTTTATTGATAGTAATTACTAATAGTATTACCTAGTTCAAAGAGTGTAAGAAGTACCTGGAAAATGATCAACAAAAAGCGATCCTGTTTAGGGACAATGCTGAAAATAAGAAGAAGAAAAAGAAGAAGATTAATATTTGCATTCAATATAGAAGAGGACTAAATGGCAATTAATTTGCTAAACAAGGTTTAAATAGCCATATGAAAGAGATAGCCTCAAGCAAGATATGAGTAACAGAGTAAGGTAAGCATGATAAAAAATGGATGAATATAGACCACAAATTCTCTAAATACCTGCATTCGTACGTTCAGAATAAATATTACCACGGCTCAGAAACAGAACATTCTAGAAGTTAAAGGTTACATATATGTTTTACTGCCGTCTCTTAATATGTATGAAACTGAATTAATTATGAATTACTAGTATGGGGTTACTCTCAATGATAAATACATACGTACGTATACATAAACGCATTGCTACATACTCACAAAAACGCAAATCACAAGCTCGTATATACTCATATATATATATATAAAAATATATATATATATAAAAATACATATATATATATATATATATATATATATATATATATATATATATATATATATATATATATATATATATATATATATATATATATATATATATATATATATATATATATATATATATATATATATATATATATATATATATATATATATATATATATATATATATATATATATATATATATATATATATATATATACATACACACACATACACACACACACACACACACACACACACACACACATATATATATATATATATATATATATATATATATATATATATATATATAAATCTAAAATTTGTGTAATGTTAGCCTTAGCCTACCTAAGTCATCTTGTTTTTGTGAAAAATATGTGAAATAGTGATCCTCTTACATCAGACGCGAGGAATCAAGTGCTCAATTGCTCAGTTCAACGCGAGGTTTTATAGCTCTTAGGAGGTTACCGAAGTATGACTGAGTTCAATTTCATAAAGTTCCTGAAAGTCTGGGGGATAGATATCCTACGTAAAACGATTATCCACTTTTTCGGAGCGAAGGAAACTATCCAAGAAAATAAAGGTTTCAAGATAATAAAATTTTCATGTAGAAGCAAAAAAAAAAAAAAAAAAAGAAAGTAGAGTATTATGAATAGGAAAGCGGTTTATATTCCTGAAATATTAAGGTTCGTGAATCTTGTTCTGGTCTGAACGATCAGTTTACTTAGTGACTATTTATTTTCTCGATCTGAGACATTTAGAATTCCCAGTACACAAAGAACCGATTATGCAAATCATGTTCAGGATGCTGTTTTCTCATCCATCATACAAGTGACTTCTTCCTAGATAAACCAGTTCTTTTTAACGGGAGGTGGGTTCAAAGAATAAAAAATAAAGACAAAGGTCGATACTACTTTCATACTTAAACTGCTTTAATTTAAATCTCAAGATGGGAAATAACATATTTATTATTAGACTAAATAACTTAAATCACTTACACATAAGCACGGCCTGGCTTATGTCTATCTCTGGACATTAGGGTCCATCTTCACCGAATATAAAGCAAACACCAAAGTCAACACCTAGAGAGAAAAATGCCTCGCCCCCATCCTCGTTGAGAGGCCAAACTTCGTAAAGAAAGACTGAAGGTCGTCATTAGACGAGTGACTCCTCCTCCGACCATAATTAATGGCGAAAGAAAGAGCGAGAGGAACACTGGACACATCATCAATCTCTGTGACGACTGCCTTATCATTTTTCACTTTGCGAGGCAAAATGCCATTTCTTTGTGCTGTATAAATCATAGAAACGTTTAGGTGCGAAACCCTCCCTTCTTTCTCTTTACGGACACTCGCGCAAGTACACAGACGTGTGTGTATAGATCAGACATACGCACACATTCGTGTAAATATATATATATATATATATATATATATATATATATATATATATATATATATATATATATATATATATATATATATTATATATTTTTGTGAAAAAAATATAAATATATCCTCTTACATCAGAAGGGAAGAATCATGCTCAATTCAACGCATTTTATAGCTCTTAGGAGGTTATAAGACTATTCCTGATATATATATATATATATATATATATATATATATATATATATATATATATATATATATATATATATATATATATATATATATATATATATATATATATATATATATATATATATATATATATATATATATATATATATATATATATATATATATATATATATATATGGATATGTATAGAGGGTGTGTTGCTAAACATTTTGCAGTGATTAGAAAGTCCTTCGAACGATATTTCCATTAATTAGAGAGTTGCTGACGATTGCTGACATTCGAGACTGTACAAGGGGCCTGGGAAAGAGAGCGACCTTGCGATGTGTGCATTTCACTAGACAACATTTTTAGTTAGTTAATGGCAGTGATTAAAGAAAGTTTTGTTTAATAGCCAACTAGAGAAAGTATGAGACGACATCACTGACCCTTGAGAAGCGGTGTTTGCAATCTCAAGGGTAAACCAACCGCGATTCGTCAGCAGTTGGATCGAGGGCGACATTTACATGTATGATGAATATACCTGTATGAAGCAGGAATATGTATACTGAATAACGAAACCGTGTCATCACTCACAGTATGATGTGTTTGTGATGCCATGTGCTCCTAACCGTGCTTCAAAGAGAGAGACCTAGGGTGAAAGGCAGAGAAAGCATAAGGCGAGTTCATTGCAAAGACTGACAGTGTCGTTCTCTCTCAAAACTGGGGGAAACTCCGATGGACTTCACCGCACAAGACTTTAACAAAATCAAGACTTCGAAGCAGCTACACTGGGTGGAAAAGTTCGAATTTGATAAAAGAAAAAGAGTGAAATATATTTAAGAATTATGTTATTCCGAAAAGTCTGTTTTCTTTCTGGTGTGAATTACAGCGATATGATGTGGTTTTGTTATATAAAATATAATAAATGATTCAGTTATTGTTACTGAAATATCACGAGAGAGAGAGAGAGAGAGAGAGAGAGAGAGAGAGAGAGAGAGAGAGAGAGAGAGAGAGAGATGCAACAAACATAAAATTTTGAGAAATAGTTGGGATTTCAGGCATTCATTAAAAAAAAAAAAATATTTGAATTGCATGGAAACTGGAATCATTTTCTAATTTTAAAGAGGGTTTTTTTATAAATCGTTCCTAATATTTTGTTAAACCGTGATACAAGGCTGGTTTCTCAGGGCAAAATCCGAGCCACGCAAAGTTTTCAGTTTATTACAAATAACCTAAAAACCAAAAGAAATGAAAGAAATGATGACATTAAGCAACCACCTCAGGACGATTTAACTCGAATCAAAGACTAAATTGAAATACTAAAACTTTTTTACCATCATCTCTGGAAATGAGGTCAACAATAACTGAGATTGCTTTAAAAAAATAGAGAGAGAGAGAGAGAGAGAGAGAGAAGAGAGTTACCAACATGCTGATATCCCCGAACTGGCTTGAATTAAGTTTTACACTTTCCACAACTGTTTTGAGCAACTTTAAATGTTTGGTGTCCATTATTTCCAGCCCCCAATGTTGAGACCATCTCAATGTTAAATGTGCCAGAAGATAAAAGTTTGGATCGTCTAAATTACTTAAAATCACTATTTGTAATAATGGATTCTATAATCATACAGCAAAACATCGTTGAAATTGTTTCTGAAATTCTGACTGATATGAATTTTAAGTACTCATCATTTGAAAAGCTTATATATGAATAGAATAAAGTAACGCGCTTTAAAGAACCTAAGAACAGTGATTGTAACTGAACGGGTAATTTTAAGAGCATGGAAAAGTAAGAGAGGAAAATAATTAGATTATTTATGTTTCCGTTTTGAAGCAGATCAATTTTCTGTTCCCAGAGTTGATTGTGCCCCTCTATACAACTACCATCCATGTACCTATAACTGTATAGATCGTTATTTAGGTTTTGTTTTTTTCTTTTATTTTTGTTTCTTTTTTTTCTTTCTTTATATCTTCTCCTCTGAAAACCTAGATGGGCAGAGTCAACACACTAAAAGCATGACAACCGAGGGCTCCAAACTTAATCAGCCAGAGAGAGAGAGAGAGAGAGAGAGAGAGAGAGAGAGAGAGAGAGAGAGAGAGAAATGCAAAAAGTTTTGATAAATTTCAGCTTGTATATAAATTGAACAGAAAATAAACTGTTATGATAAAATAAGACCATTAGTTACTAATACCTCTTATCACAGATAATAGACCAAGAACTCGTATGTTTGAATTAAAACTTATTGTGGAAAACTAGATATTGCCAGTCTGAGATCCGCGACAGCAAAACAATTAAAATCAAAGACTAATTAAATATATTTTTACATCATACAATAATGACATTAATATATTAGATTAATATATTAAGAAAAAGAGAAATCCAAACAAGAGCAAAAAAAAAAATAAACTGAAAAGTATCATAAAGAATGTAATTACACTTTCGGTAATGCCTAATCCCTTTAGGGGATATATTGCCCTCGATTTGAGACCTTAATGAAAAGATGGAAGGTGAAAACTAGCTTATCAAAATAAAAATCAAGACCTAGAAATTGAGACGTGAACATAATAAAATAAACAGACCCCATCATTTGCAAAAAAAATAAAAATCGTAAGAAAAAGAACCTAAACAACTTGAAATGCAGCAATACAAAAGTATTTACATGCCTCGGTGTCATAAAATTATTTATGCTTTCCTATGCAAGAAACAAACATCAGCTCCCAAAGTTTAGAACATAAGTTACAAAAATATGAGAGGTTAAGGTTTTTCATTTTTTTTATCGATAAAAATAACCTCCTTCTTCCAACTGAAAAACTCGAGCAGAGCAACAGCCCCTCTCCATGAGATTTCTTAAAAATAGCCTCAGGAGAGAAGTTTATGAGTTTCCTGTCTTTCGTCGACATCTTTTCCCTCCTAAGACCAGGAGCCGTAATCTCTTATCACAGATGGATAAGTAGAATGTTCAGTTTGAAAAAGATTTTTTTGGTGATATGCATTGTCTGAGATTGACAGCAAACTCAAGTTAAATTGTGATATTTTAAATATGTTTCTTACCTCCCTGACATTAATCTCTCTCTCTCTAATATATTAAGAAAGAAATCGCAAATCCAAACAAAACCACAAAAAAAAACTTGTATCTCATCATATGAGCATGTAGTATATCTCTCTAATCTCTCTATATTGCTCTTGTCTGGAATCTCTTGGAAGATAAAACTAGATTAAAATAAACACTAAGACCTAGAATCTAGCATAATAAAAGAAACATACCAAATCTTTATTTGAAATTCTGAAGACACACTAAACAACTTAAAATGCAGCTATCAAAGTTCTTCTCATCCTCTCATCTAAAAGGGTTACACTCTGCAAACATACCAGCTACACCTGAAAAAAAAGGTCATGAAAAAATAGAGTAAAAGATTATCATGTTCATTAAATGATGTAGAAACAGTAATTTTCAGTGCTAGCGTCAGAGGAGAACTTAATTCTTTCTTATTTATTCAATCCTATATAAATTATGAAATATGAATATATAACCTCATTCGATGACATTTTCATACTTAAGAAGGTGCCAGCAATGAAAATTGAAGAAGTATTCCAGGAGTCCTAAAAATAAATATAGAAAATAAAAAAAATAAAAAAATGGAAGATTTTTGATATGATTGTAAATTCCCAAACTTAATTTTTTCCACAATAACACATAACTATTATAGCTTTCGTTGAAACTTTTAATTTTATAGAAAACTTTTTTATATAAAAACTTCTCGTCATGAATAGCAAGACGAGAAGTAGATTTTGGCTGAATCATCCAATGATTTCACTTATAAATGGAATTTCCGGAGTGGGATACCTAACACAACAATTATGGTTTAATTGTCTTTTTACAAGAGAACCTGGCATATAGCCAAATAACGTAGTAGCTCTCTTGAAAGACCAAAATCTCTCTCTCTCTCTCTCTCTCTCTCTCTCTCTCTCTCTCTCTCTCTCTCTCTTTAAACTGAGAATTCATAAATATTGTGATTACTGATTGATTCTGACAGGCTTCGCCGTAATTATTCCAAAAGGCCAGTGACCTTAGGGTTAGGCAATTAAAGAAAGGTTGATTCAAATTATTCCTTTATTCTTCGAAAGGTTATTTCAAAGTATTCCCTCCTTTCTTCTCCATTGCATTCTTTTCTCTTTTCGCTCAGTAATTTGTCATTTTTGTTATCTTCCGCATTCTTTGCTTCCTTGATAATCAAATTAAAAGGGGGAAAGAGACAGAACGAAAGAAGATCCCTAAACACTAAGTTTTCATTAGTTTCCAAGACAACTTGATAACGAGCGACGTTGATTAATTTTGTTGAGGGAAGTTCAGCGTCTCTCTCTCTCTGACGTGCCTGAAGATTCAGGAGACGAAGAGTCCTGTCTTCAATAATCCGGAGACTTTTTAATTGTGGGTAAAGACTGGAGAGTTCTCTCTAATTCCTGTCTTATGTTTTTATGGAAAAGGACCTTCCTTTAAAGGTTTTTATTTAGAAACGGTCATTCTAAAAGACGGTATTTATTTAAAACGTTAGTTTTGTTTTTTAAATTGCAAAACAATTTTTTGTTGCGTAACATTATTTTCTGTTAGATCTCTTCAGGTAAAATGATTAACTTTGTTGAAAATTTTAGTTTATTAAAGAGTCATAATCTTCATCTTTCCAGTCCAGGTTTGAGAATGATTTTTAAACTAATTTTGAACTAACTTTTTCTTAACTAGTCCATTCTAACTCACTCTAAGCTCTTAAATAATATTATTCTTCTAAAATCTTGAATTATTTTCAGAAGATAAAATGAATGTCATTTTGCTGTATTTTTTGTCGTCATCCAGAGTTGCTAATGAACAAACATTATAAACAGAAGTAGTGAAATTAAGATAAAAATCACTAACCAGGATTCGTGTTAAATATAACACACAGTCGTCATATAAACAAGTTAGCTTCTGTCATCAATTTTTTTAAGTAGCTTTGCATCATTATAACCGTCAACTTGTAAAAATATATTCAATAATACGCAATTAAGAAAAACTTAATGCACAGAAATGCATTCTCAAAAATTATTTTATCATTATGATTAGACTGATTCGTTATATTTTTTTTATAGAATTTGCGAAGTAAATAGCGAAAGAAAGTCCTTTATCATAAAAAATGAACACTCCAGTTTCAGTGATGAATATATGGAATAATGTTTATCGGCATCCATAATATTTCTGCCTAAAATAAAGTATAAGAAAACTGACCTTAGTTTAAATATCCATCTTAAAATGGACATTATATTTTGAAGATGAAAATGGATTTTCTTTTTCGCCTACAATGTCATCCTTTGTATCAACCTTCTCACACTAAGAAAGTGGGGCTTGGTCATGGGGAATAGATCTCAAAAATATTTATAACACTGGATTCATCCTTCAGACCTGTTTCTTATCAGCAATAAAATATTTAAAAACGTCCAGTTTTAAAAACATATTCATAGGGGATAAAAAAATTATTATGTGAGTGAAGTTCGTAATGCAAAATAAATTTAGTTTTCTCTCTCTCTCTCTCTCTCTCTCTCTCTCTCTCTCTCTCTCTCTCTCTCTCTCTCTCTGATATGAATATTACCTTCATTACTTGAAAACGATTCTGAATGACAGCCGGACTCGTTAGTTCAATGGAAAATGAAGAGCTAAGACGTATGTTGGAATTTGCCAAGAAATTCGGCTTTGAGTGATCCGCTTTTTATTTATATCTTGGTTGCATTCATGTAATTTCTTTTCCAATAGGAAAATTCAAATAGTGATTTTACTGACTACATTCATCTAATGTGAAAATATCCCTTGACTGAGAATCATCCACAAAACTAGAAATGGAGAGAGAGAGAGAGAGAGAGAGAGAGAGAGAGAGAGAGAGAGAGAGAGAGAGAGAGAGAACTCTTACAAGTATGAGGACGCAAAAGAACATCGATGACAACATTTATTTTTGTTTGGGCGTAAACTTCCGGAAGTTGAATGATAAATAAACTCGCAAGATTAATGGACCGAGTTTGGCACTTTGGAAAGCTTGGACGTCGAAGTAAACCAAACTAAAATGAAAACAGATTTATAAGTTTATTTTATTTGTACAAGGGATACAATACTGAGAGGTTACCTGCAGTTTCTTCCTCTCTCTCTTTCTCTCCCTCTCTCACACACGCACACACACACGCACACACAAGTTAGACTCTATAATTACTATCCCCTTTTCTCAAATCCTCAAATATCTCCCTTTTTTTACCGTTTTGTCTCCTTACTTCATCAATCTGAGATCATAATACTTTGAAATTTATATTAAAATTATCGTAAATATCAATTTCAGAAGAAAAAAGTCTCTTTTCAATTAGTGATTTTGATTCAAATCAGAATCTTACATCAACAAATCTTATTTGCTTCTCCATTCACAAAGTACAGGAAAACCCAATCATTCCACTGGGAGACTTCGATAATCCGTTAATGGGGACGTGGTTAAAATGTCTATGAACTCACTAATAAAGCAGAGGAAAACAGCAATTCTCCAAGGAAACTTGATTAAAACCTCTATGAACTTGATTAACAAAATAGAGTTAAATTCTATAAGGAGTCCTGGTTAAACGGTCAATGAACCCATCAACAACTTGGATGGAAATAGTTCTCTGAGGAGAAATGCTCGAAAGATCAAGGAACTAATAACAAAGTAGAAGACAGCTAGATATTTCTACGAGTAACCTTGGCTAAAACGCCAAAGAACGATTTAACATCGCTAAGGAAAAGCCAATAATTCCAGAAGGAGACCTGTATAAAACGTCAATGGTCTCATTAAAAGTTAATTAAAAGCCAGTAATTCCACAAAGAGATTTGAAAATATGCCTAACAACTCACAAACAAAGTTAGGGAAAAGCCAAGGATTCCACACGGAGGCTTGGTTAAAGCGTCATATTAACATAGTTAAGAAAAATCTCATTAACACAAGGGTACGTTGGTTTAATTAAGAAAAATCATTAAGAACCTTAATGAAAACACAAAAGTCACAAGGAAACTTAGTTAAAACGCCAATTAGCTCATTACAAAGTTAAGGAAAACCTAATTCCACAAGGAGACTGGATCTAGGTTGGTTTACCAGTAGTAAGACTTGTTGGTCAATGAACGAGTAAAAATATTATATTAAGCAGTTCCAGCAGACGACATCCTGACATGACTTTAATCCTGAAAATGAGGCATGAATATAAAAGCAAAAATTAGTTAAAGAGTATAAGGGCAGCCAAGTGTGAGAGAGGCTCAAGGCAAAGGACGAAAATGAATGACAGAAAGCCATGTGACTCCTGTAAAATGAAGATACATTTTCAGTCGAGGGCGAAATGCATATTGAAGGGAAGCAGCATAGGTCAAAGGTCAGATGGAGGCTTAAATGGAAGTCAGTATTGGAACAGGAATACTAAATAAGGAAAATTCCACCCTTGTTTATTCTCCACTTGATGCGAGTAATGTTCAGGTGTCTTTTTACTGAAGGTTAAGTTCGATATATTAGCTGTAACTGGCATCACAATTGTTGTCAGTTCAAGAACGGAATGGCTATAATAATAAGAGCAATGCTTGGAAAAACTGAATAGTTACGAAATAACATGAGTTGGTAAAGGCAGGAAGCAATATATAATTAAATGATCCTAATTGTTAAAAAAGATCAGCAATTAAAATGCCTTATTTTGTTCAAGAATGGAGGAAAAGTTTGTAAAAGGAAATTTTTTTTAATCCTCTGTACCTCTCAGTTAAATTCTTGGTGTCCTAGAAACCGGTTGAAGTTAATCTTGATTATAAAGATTTATTAAACATTAGTCAAGACAAAGGTTAACAAAATTAGGCTATTTCCATAGCTTGCAAACCCCAGCGCATCAATGTAAACTGATTAAAAACAAATAGTTAATGGGGTAACGACCATCCTGCGTAAATGAAACATATATAATGAGATAAAGAAAGGAAAAAACGACCAAAGAAAAATAAAAACAGTTGATTCATACAAGATGTGAACAATGTCTGTGACTGGCTTTGCATTGTCAGCTCTCTCTCTCTCTCTCTCTCTCTCTCTCTCTCTCTCTCTCTCTCTCTCTCTGAACAGTAAAACTTAAGGTCTGTAAGGTCTCTGAACAGTAAAGAAGACAAATGGAATATGAACGTAAAAAATTATATAAACAGTTTTGAAAAAAACATTAAAGCGGCTGTGGTACTTATCCCAATTTAATAAGAAAAAAACCCGAACATGATCCTTTACATATCATGAAATCAATGTTGATATTGTTATAATAATACCTTTGGTACACGGAATAGTTATAAAGTAAAAATGTGAATCCTTTTCAGTCTCCTTTCCTCCATTATCTCCTTATTCTCTTTCCGCCTCCTTTCCCCCTCCTCCCCTCCCACATTCCCCTCCCCCTTCCTTCCCCACGTCCCACACCTTGAGTCTCCATCCCCACCACCGTCACCTGAGACTCTTAAAACCCCTTCCACCGCCACCAAAAAGCGACTTTCTCCCTTACTGGGACTTGGCAGATGGTGGGAGATTTCGGACCAAATGCAAAAGACCATTTTGGAGGATTCGGCTGAATCCTAAAATAGCATATTGGGATTTAGTAGTTACAACCGGTGTAAATGCATTAGGAGGAAGGATTTGTTGGGTAGAAAAGGGAACTTTATTTAACCGCTATGAAATTGATATCGATAAATAGAGCGGTACGAGAGAAAGGTTAACCACTGACCAATCAGGCCAGAGAGAGAGAGAGAGAGAGAGAGAGAGAGAGAGAGAGAGAGAATCTGAATTACCACCTCCTTTACCACTACTGTAACGGCAAGACGGTCGACAGTAAGATTAAAAAAGATAAGGATAAGAAGTTATCCTTTGTTTAGTAGGAAAATTGTGATTTCATCATCATTACCTTCCAGGGAGATAAATTTGAGATTTGTCTAGTCAATACTCATTATTTTTTTAAGTGACAAAGAGTTTATAGCTAAAAAGTGTATAGATATATGAATATATATATAAATGATTTTATATAAATAATAATGATATATATAAATATATAGGCATATTATAGGAATGGTGTAAATATATAAATATATATATAATATCTATTATATATATAAATTACAAATATACATGAGTATTTCCCTATATTAGAAAAATATATTTTATATATATATATATATATATATATATATATATATATATATATATATATATATATATACTGAACAAACGGTGGCTATATAACTCTGTACTAAATAATATATATTCTTATATATATATATTCGCTGATCTACCTTGGGATATGCTGTGTAACCTTCAATGCCATAATTAAAAAAAAAATTTACTGTCTTTTTATTTCGCTTTTATGCCATATGATGGCTATATATATATATAGACTGTATATATATATATATATTTCCCATATTATATGCACGATATCTGGAACTCGGTTTATTTGCCTGTCAATCTATGGGAATTATATTTCCTCGTTTCCAACATCTGTAAATTATTTGACACTTGTATCTGAGCTGACACCAGACCAGATATCGAATATTTATCACAACACTCGATTTTCTTTACAAGTTTGGCTTCAGACCGTCATTTGTATAATATGTAACGTCAGGTATGTTTGTTCCAAGCACATGTGATAGAATTCTTGTATGAAGGGAGATCATGAATGTATATTTTTCTATGAACGCTTTACAAGAAATTTAAAATGAAAAACTAAAAACTGGAAAACAAGAAAAGTTGAGGCTTAAAATAGAAGAACTGCTAAAACAGAAATGCACTTGAGTACTTGAGGGGATTATGAATATGCAAGTCTCAAAGGACCTTTCATTAGAAATTCAAAATAAAAAAAAACTAAAAGTGGAAAATAAGAAAAACTGACGCTTTTAAATTTTCCCGTCTTTAACTAGAGTAACTACATAACACAGAATAACCAATGTCTAACGAATGACGAAAGATGTAGCATAAGGCACAGTCTTGTTTTTTGGCCTTATACTGGAAATTTCACACAGCGTCTCTCCTTTATTTAATCTGGGAGCTATCAACGCTTTCTGTGCCGGAGTTCATTATCTTGATTTATCATAAACGAAAATAAAATTATATATGAAATATGACCTTTCAGTTCATTAGGTACAAACCTTTTCGGCCATCACTCCCAAAGGGGCGCATCCTTTACTTTTCTCTTACTAATTGCCTTTCTAATGACTCCCATTAATTTACTTATAGGTCTCTGATTAACTTGTTTCAACGGAGGTTTTTTGAGCGTTCAGGGGGCATCGAGTCATTAGCTTAATACCAGATCGTTCATGAAGGAGATAAACTCTTGGAAAAGGGTGAGGTGTCATGAGGATGAAAGACTGGGAAATGGCAGTTGAATAACGAGCGGAAGTAACGCTTTCAGCTCAGCATTCGTTTTTCTTAACGGATATTTACAGTGTCTATAATGCTGACAAGAGGAGAGTAATAAGGATCCAGTTATGAAACCAAATACGATTTAATCTATGCTACAAAGAGAACATTTTAGCTCGCAATATGATTTAATTCTTGAATTAGGTTACTGACGGAATATTCTCCAAATCTCACGTAACTTGGCAATAAAATTTGGGAGTATGAATCGTTCTTCCCTGACCGTTTATGAGGCAAAAATTCCCTTAATGTGTGTACGCTTACGCATACGCAGATATCTTATTCAATAAGTCGCACTTGCATGCAGATGAATATAACGAGAATATCTTTGTCTATTTTTAATAATCCTAAAAATTAATTTTATACAGCTGACTGGGAGCAAGTGCTAGTACCTACAACATATTCACACACACACACACACACACACACAGAGAGAGAGAGAGAGAGAGAGAGAGAGAGAGAGAGAGAGAGTTTCTTCTTATGGTCCTAAAATCGATTATTTCCGAGCTCTAGTACTATTCCGTAATAAGTCAGCTGTGTCCCGTGGTATGAACATTTGCGTTTGGGTAGTCTTTATTTACTACAGTTTAGACGTTGCAAAACATATTTTCTTTATTTTTTCAACCGGAAATGCCATTTTCTCTCTCTCTCTCTCTTGATAACTTCTTTTCTCCCGATTTTCATTGTAGTCTTTTTTTTTTTTTTTTGTTACTTTGTTTCATATGATATTGGTCCCCTGGTATAGTCGTTAGTGTCGTGACATGCCGATGAGATGTAGCGAGTTCGCGCCTCCCCCAAGGCGTTGAAAAATCACTGGCTCTGTATCATGATCAGTTACTACCACAGTGTGGGGTCTGCGGTAGGAGGTTGAAACCAACATTCTATGGCAGCTTGAATTTCAAGTCAATGGCCCCTGTGTGCTTGTTCCATGTGAATAGGTTTCATCCGCCGAAATAATAATAATTATAATTAATCAAAACATCTTTTTATTAAATCAACAAATTCTCCAACAACATCTTGGACGCTTATCTCAACATTTTAAAAAACCTATTCGAAATCTAATGAAGAAATTAGGAGACAATAAGTACTTAACCAATTTATTCCCATGCTAAATTGAGCTATAATATATTAATAGTTCTTTCTGTTCATATTTATTGAGACATCAGTCATCATGAAAAATGCGACACTAAGAATGTCATGGCTTTACCCGCGGGATTTGAATTATGAAGCATCAAAAACGTAGTTAAAATTTGACTCGTAAAATTTAAAATTAAAACTGTAAATTATTAAAATTCGGTCAAATGTCAGTTAATCATCTAATTAATTGATTCTTTGTTGACAATTTTCTTCCTACTGTAAATACTTGTATGGTAATTCCCATTGCATGAATGAAGTTCCATGTCATTTGAAATTTTCAGATCATTCTAATTTGGGGAATATCTCAGAATGACAAATGTATTCACTATCGACTTATGTAAATAAACGCTAAAAAGAGACATTGCGGAAAATGTCCAAATTTTGGGTGAAAAACCTAACCGACAGTCTTCAAGCATTAGTCCTAAACTACAAAGAAACGCTTTGAATATTATATAAAAGCCATATTAAGGTAAAGGAGAAAAGTACAAGAATTGTGGAGATTTACCATTAATTAGTATCCGGGGAAGGTATATGGAAGGATTTTGATTGGCAAAGTAAGACACCCTCATGGTTCCAAAGGCACAGGGCGTGGACCTCCTGTCTGACGTTTCTTTTCCTCTTTATGAGAGGATGAAAACAACCCAAGTAAAGAGGAAAACAGCTCAGTCTATACTTTCTGAGACACCCGAAAATCAGTGGACTTACAGACTGCTCTGTGACGCCCATCAGACTCGTTATCTAGACTGGCTGATCGTACAGAACTCTTATAGTGGACTTAAGAGTTGGTTTTCGCTTTGGGAATAAACTGGTTAAGTAAATATGAGCAACAAATGATGTAGAACTTCAGCACCATTTTGTTTGTTTATAATTTTTCTGTGATTTGGGTTTTTTTAATTAAGATTAGTGGAATCTATGGTTATTCGAAGATTATTTCTAATAAAGATAATCACTTAAGAATGTGAAAAAAGCATATAAGAGAAGTGTCAGCCATTTAAATGGTGAGATGCTTATTAAAATAATTAATTATAATCTTATGATTACTTATTTGAATTTTTCAGATCTAAACGATAAATTCCCAGCCTTAAAATGTCTTTAATAATTTTAGGACATTTCCATTTTAACATCAATTAACGAGTTTCATTGAGGAATGAAAATAGAGTTTGGCTTTATGATTGCGAGGGATGGCGTTAAGAAAGGACCCTGAGTTTGTAGCATTTAATATTTATTGGCAGCGACGCAGATGTGCTTTTGCAACACATTAGAACTAGACAAGAAAGCCTTTATTTTGCTTCAGTGTGGCTTCGTGGAGAGAAGGAACTTCAGTTTTCGAATGTTCTCTCTTATGAAAATTTAAGCGATAAAGCTGAGAGAAAGGAAATTGTCTCTTGTTACGGATTTCATGTTTTTTGTTGCAGATGAAAATGTTCGTCCCTATTTCAATGCTTCTGTTTCTCGAATGATTTTCAATCCATGTCCCTCCAACAATAAAAGTGTAGTTATGTACATTTGCTAATACATTATTTTATTTGTGAACATTTCATTGCTGACAAATGCAATCGCCCTTATCTAAAAAAATGCAAATGTCCTCCTGTCTTTCAGCCTTTAATTTCTGTCGGAGTAAAAAGTCTTACTTTTCATTTCTTTTCCTTTTCGCGAAAACAGAACTTTAATCAACCTTCGTCTTGAGACAGCTGTTCTCCCTTCAGTCAGCTCCTCTTCCCCCGCACAACTCGTCTCCCGTACCCTGCCCCGACTCTCTTCCCCTTCCGATAAACACACACACACACACACACTCACCTGCAGGCACATAGCCCAGACATATATGGATTTCTTTTTCCAATGAAGTTCTTCAATACCAAGAGTCACATATCTTAATCAGCGGAAAAATCGAAGAGGTTTTTGTGTCATGGGCACATCTGACTAATGAAGGTAGTGTTTCACGTGTTATGTTTTTGCGATTAGATTCTGACACACACACACACACACACACACACATATATATATATATATATATATATATATATATATATATATATATATATATATATATATATATATATATATATATATATAAATGCACGAGTGAATCTTTAATGCTCACAAATATTATGCAACAGCTTGGGAATAACTTACATAGAAGGGAAATTGTAATTGATAACTGCATGTTATCTAAACCTAAGGCCCAGGCGAAAATCATGTCTTGGGCAGATGCACTATGAGTTATAATTAATTCCCTTTTGGTGTAAGTTACCACCAAGGTATTGTGATTTCAATATTAGGGTGTATATATGTATATATAAACCACACACACACACACACACAAATCATATATATATATATATATATATATAATTATATATATATATATATATGTATATATATACACACACACACACACATTTCAATACACATATATATATATATATATATATATATATATATATATATATATATATATATATATATATATATATATATATATATATATATATACACACATATATATATATATATATATATATATATATATATATATATATATATATATATATATAGTGTATAGGTTCATCACAGAGTTATTTAGCTATTATTAGCGATCTTTATCACACATATCCAATAAAAGTGGTTTCTCTGGACAGTTTCAGTTCATGAATGCTGTTCACATCCTGAGATTTAGTGGAACCCCAAAAGCACCGATAACTCCGTTCACACATGTTACCTGTTGCCATTCACTCTAGGCCTATGTGATTCCCATTAAACCAGCAACTGCAACCAAACATTCAGCTATCTATAAGCAGTCATGCCCAAAACGCAGTCACCTGTAACCTAACATGCTCAAACATGCATCTACCTGCAAACAGACATGCCCAAGCATGCAGTCACCTATAACTAGACATGCCCAAACATGCAATCACCTATTTCCTGACATGAACAAACATGCAGCCAACTGTAACCTGACATGACCGACCATGCTCTACATGTAACCAGACATGCCCAAACATGCATCTCCCTGTAACCTGATATGCCCAATCACATACCCACATGTAACTAAACACGCCCAAACATGCAGCCTCCTCTAAGCAACAACCCCAAACATGCAGCCACATATAACCAAACATGCCCAAACATGCAGCACCTGTAAACAGGCATGGTCTGCAAGAAGACATGTCCAAACGTATAGCCTCCTGTAAGCAGATTTGCCAAACATGCAGCAACCTGTAAGCAGAGATACACACCTGTAACCAAACATGCCCAAACATACAGACACTTATATGCAGACATGTCCAAACATGCACCAACACTTCAACGGACATGCTCAAACAAGCAACGACCGCTAAACAGACTCGCTCAAACATACAACCACCTGTAACTAGACATGCCCAAACATGGCCACAAGGCTTCGCAACGCCGCACTGGTGGAAACCCACCGAACTACATAATACTAGTATAGAGATTGCAACTCCAGGTATATACCCTCTTTGTTCCAAGTGGATCGTGTCCAGATCATGCTTGTCATCCCCGGCGTGACAGTAGAGAATCTGGGAATTCCGGAGGCTTCTGGGCCTTCCGAAGGTTTCAAGACAATCTCCCTCCTCTGTAGCCTTTGGATTTCTTGCACATTACTAAAGAACAGAGTTGAATGGAGAAGAAATCAGTGACGAATGGCTTCAAAGGTTTCTTTGCGGGAAGCCCATGTTTTGGAGATGAATAAGCCC
>NC_089749.1:1893081-1995983 GCF_040412425.1 Macrobrachium rosenbergii | reverse complement strand
TATCACTATTGTAATAACTATAATCATACCGAAATCGAAGAAATTGTTTCGGTGAAATACTGATATGAATGAAAAGTACTCATCATTTGAAAAGCTTGCGGTGAATAGAATGAAAGTAACGCGCTTTAAAGAACCTAAGAACAGTGATTGTAACTGAACGGGTAATTTTAAGAGCATGGAAAAGTAAGAGAGGAAAATAATTAGATTATTTATGTTTTCCGTTTTGAAGCAGATCCAATTTTCTGTTCCCAGAGTTGATTGTGCCCCTCTATACAACTACCATCCATGTACCTATAACTGTATAGATCGTTATTTAGGTTTTGTTTTTCTTCTTTTATTTTTGTTTCTTTCTTTCTTTCTTTATATCTTCAACTGAAAACCCTCGTGGGCAGAGTCAACACACTCTAAAAGCACGAGGGCTCCAAAGGGAAATCAGCCAGCAGAGAGAGAGAGAGAGAGAGAGAGAGAGAGAGAGAGAGAGAGAGAGAGAGAGAGAAGTTGTGGAAAAAGGTGATAAATAAATATAAAGGAACAGAAAATAAACTGTTATGATAAAATAAGACCATTAGTACTAATCCTCTTATCACAGATACAGACCAAGAACTCGTATGTTTGAATTAAAGTTATTGTGGTGATATTGCCAGTCTGAGATCTGAGACAGCAAAACAAGTAAAATCAAAAGATAATTAAATATATTTCAATACACATACAATAATGACATTAATATATTAGATTAATATATTAAGAAAAAACGCGAATCCAAACAAGAGCAAAAAAAAAAAAAATAAACTGAAAGCGCTATCATAAAGAATGTAATTACGTAGGTAATGCCTAATCCCTACATATATTGCTATGTGCACGATGAAATGGAAGGTGAAAACTAGCTTAAAATAAAAAATAAGACCTAGAACGAGACGCTAACATAATAAAAGAAACAGACCCCCCCCAAAAAAAAAAATCGGAAGAAAAAGACGTAAACAACTTGAAATGCAGCAATACAAAACTCTTACATGCCTCGGTGTCATAAAATTACCCACGCTATGCACGAAACAAACATCAGCCCTGGTTTAGAACATAAGTTACAAAAAATATGAGAGGAAGGTTTTTGCATATTTCCTCGATAAAAACAACCTCCTTCTTCCCTGAGAAACTCGAGCGCAACAGCCCCTCTCCCGAGATTTCTTAAATTCAGGGAGAAGTTTATGAGTTTCCTGTCTTTCGTCGACATCTTTTTCCCTCCTCTGCCAGGAGCCGTTTCTAGCTCCAGATGGATAAGTAGAATTTTCTGACCGCAAGATTTTTCGCTTATGCATTGCAAAGTTACAGCAAACTCCAATTACCATTGTGTATTTTAAATCCATTTCTGCCTCCCTGTCCTTCTCTCTCTCTCTCTCTCTCTCTCTCTCTCTCTCTCTCTCTCTCTCTCATACTCTCACTCTGCCTTTTAACCAGCGTTACACACTGTATCTCATTATAGGATTTTTCTCTCTCTCTCTCTCTCTCTCTCTCTCTCTCTCTCTCTGGATATCTAATACACACCTGCCATAATCTATGGTCACATACTAAATCTTTATTTGACATATTAAATCTGTCACTATCTCTCTCTCTCTCTCTCTCTCTCTCTCTCTCTCTCTCTCTTAGGACACTCCTATAAATTTACACGCTGATTGAAAAGGTCATGAAAGGAATAGAGTGAAGATTATACACATTAAATGATGTAGAGACAGCTGTTATTTTCAGTGCTATTGCGTCAGAGGAGAACTTAATTCTTATCTTATTTATTCAATCCTATATAAATTATGGGATATGAATATATAACCTCATTCGATGTCATTTTCATACTTAAGAAGGTGCCAGCAATGAAAATTGAAGAAGTATTCATAAGTCGTAAAAATAAATATAGTAAATAAAAAAAAGATAAAAAAAATGGAATCATTGATACGAGAAAATTCCGTAGATTTTTTTCCACAATAACACATAACTCATATAGCTTTCGTTGAACCTTAATTTTTATAGAAACTTTTTTTTTAATAAAAAAAACTTCTCGTCGCTTATAGCAAGACTAGAAGTAGACTTTGGCTGAATCATCCAATGATTTCACTTATAAATGGAATTTCCGGAGTGGGATACCAAACACACAGCAATTATGGTTTAATTGTCTTTTTACAAGAGAACCTGGCATATAGCCAAATAACGTAGTAGCTCTCTTGAAAGACCAAAATGATCTCTCTCTCTCTCTCTCTCTCTCTCTCTCTCTCTCTCTCTCTCTCTCTCTCTCTTTAAGCTGAGAATTCATGAATATTGTGATTACTGGTTGATTCTGCAGGCTTCGCCGTAATTATTCCCAAAGGCCAGCGACCTAAGGGTTAGACAGTTAAAGAAAGGTTGATTCAAATTATTCCTTTATTCTTCGAAAGGTTATTTCAAAGTATTCCCTCTCTTTTCTTCTCCATTGCATTCTGTTCTCTTTTTCGCTCAGTAATCTATCATTCCTTGTTATCTTCCGCATTCTTTGCTCCTTGATAATCAAATTAAAAGGGGGAAGAGACAGAACGAAAGAAGATTCCTAAACAATAAGTTTTCAGTAGTTTCCAGGACAACTTGATAACGAGCGACGTTGATTAATTTTGTTGAGGGAAAGTTCAGCGTCTCTCTCTCTCTCTCTCTCTCTGACGTGCCTGAAGATTCAGGAGACGAAGAGTCCTGTCTTCAATAATCCGGAGACTTTTTAATTGTGGGTAAAGACTGGAGAGTTCTTTGTAATCCTGTCTTATGTTTTTCCAGGACCCGTATGGAGAAACGGTCATTCCCTAAAAGACGGTATTTATTTAGGATGTTTTGTTTTAAATTGCAAAACATTTTTGTTGCGTAACAATATTTTCTGTTAGATCTCTGGGTGAACATTAACTTTGTTGAAAATTTTAGTTTATTAAAGAGTCATATATCTTCATCTTTCCAATTCCAGGTTTCGAATTATTTTCTTAACTAATTTTGAACTAACTTTGGTGTCCTCTCGGTCGAAGCTCTTAAATATTATTATTCTTCTAAAGTCTTGAATTGTTTTCAGAAAATAAAATGAATGTCATTTTCCTGTATTTTTGTCCTCATCCAGAGTTGCTAATGAACAAACATTAGACACAGAAGATAGTAAATTAAGATTAAAATCACTCAGGATTCCTGTTAAATATAACAATCGCATATCAACAAGTTAGGGGGCTAGCAATTTTTTTTAAGTAGCTTTGCATCCTTGTAACTCACTATATTCAATAATACGCAATTAAGAAAAACTTAATGCACAGAAATGCATTCTCAAAAATTATTTTATCATTATGATTAGACTGATTCGTTATATTTTTTTTATAGAATTTGCGAAGTAAATAGCGAAAGAAAGTCCTTTATCATAAAAAAATGAACACTCCAGTTTCAATGATGAATATATAGAATAATGTTTATCGGCATCCATAATATTTCTACCGAAAATAAGTATAAGAAAAGCGACCTTAGTTTAAATATCCATCTTAAAATGGACGTTATATTTCGAAGATGAAAATGGGTTTTCTTTTTCGTTTACAATGTCATCCTTTGTATCAACCTCCTCACACTAGGAAAGTGGGGCTTGGTCATGGGAATAGATCTCAAAAATATTTATAACACTGGATTCATCCTTCAGACCTGTATTTTCGGCATTAAAATATTTAAAAACGCCCATAGGGGATAAAAACATTCATAGGGGATAAAAAAAAATTATTATGTGAGTGAAGTTCGTAATGCAAAATAAAGTTAGAGTCTCTCTCTCTCTCTCTCTCTCTCTCTCTCTCTCTCTCTCTCTCTCTCTCTCTCTCTCTCTCTCCACTGAAGTGATATGAATATTACCTTCATTACTTCAAAACGAATCTGAATGACAGCCGGACTCGTTAGTTCAATGAAAAATGAAGAGCTAAGACGTATGTTGGAATTTGCCAAGAAATTCGGCTTTGAATGATCCGATTTTTATTTATATCTTGGTTTCATTCATCTATTTTTTTTCCAGTAGGAAAATTCAAATAGTGATTTTACTGACTATATTCATCTAATGTGACAATATCCCTTGACTGACAATCAACCACAAAACTAGAAATGGAGAGAGAGAGAGAGAGAGAGAGAGAGAGAGAGAGAGAGAGAGAGAGAGAGAGAGAGAGAGAGCTCTTATAAACATTAGGACGCAAAAGAACATCGATGACAACATTTATTTTTGTTTGGGCGTAAACTTCCGGAAGTTGAATGATAAATAAACTCGCAAGATTAATGGACCGAGTTTGGCACTTTGGAAAGCTTGGACGTCGAAGTTAACCAAACTAAAATGAAAACAGATTTATAAGTTTATTTTATTTGTGCAAGGAATACAATACTGAAAGGTTGCCTGCAATTTCTTCCTCTCTCTCTTTCTCTCCCTCTCTCACACACGCACACACACACGCACACACAAGTTAGACTCTATAACTACTATCCCCTTTTCTCAACTCCTCAAATATCTCCCTTTTCTTACCGTTTTGTCTCCTTACTTCATCAATCTGAGATCATAATACTTTGAAATTTATATTAAAATTATCGTAAATATCAATTTCAGAGAAAAAAAGTCTCTCTTTCAATTAGTGATTTTGATTCAAATCGAATCTTACCTCAGCAAATCTTAGTTGCTTCTCCATTCAAAAAGTACAGGAAAACACAATCATTCTACTGGGAGACTTCGATAATCCGTAACGCCCTGTTTAACATGAAGACGTGGTTAAAATATCTATTAATTCACCAAAAAAGTAGTGAGCACAACAATTCTCCAAGGAAACTTGACTAAAACGTCCTTGAACTTGATTAACAAAATAGAGTTAAATTCTACAAGGACTCTTGATTAAACGGTCAATGAACTCATCAACAAAGTGGATGAAAATAATTCTGTGAGGAGGAATGCTTTATAGGTCAAGGAATTAATAACAAAGTAAAAGCCAGCTAGATGTTTCTACGAGTAACCGAGGTCAAAACGTCAAAGAACGATTTAATGATGCTAAGGAAAAGCCAGTCATTCCAGAAGGAGACCTGTATAAAACCTCAATGGTCTCATTAAAAGTCAACTAAAAGCCAATAACTCCACACAGATTCGGATAATATGCCTAACAACCCAATAACAAAGTTAAGGAGAAGCCAAGGATTCCACAAGGAGACCTGGTTAAAGCGTCATCGAATTCATTAACATAGTTAAGAAAAATCTCATTATTCCACAAGGGTACTTGGTTTAATTAAGCGTCGATGAAATCATTAAGAACCTGTAATGAAAACACAATAAGTCATCAAGGAAACTTAGTTAAAACGCCAATTAACTCATTACAAAGTTAAGAAAAACCTAATTCCACAAGGAGGCTGTATCTAGGTTGGTTTACCAGTAGTAAGACTAGTTGGTCAATGAACGAGTAAAAGTATTATTAATAAGAAGCAGTTCAAGCAGACGTCAGCCTGACATGACTTTAATCCTGAAGATGAAACGTGAATATAAAAGCAAAAAGTAGTTAATTAAAGAGTAAGGACAGTCAAGTGAGAGAGAGGCTAAAGGCAACGGACGAAAATGAATGACAGAAGGCGAAGTAACTCCTGTAAAGCGAAGATGCATCTTCAGTCGAAGGCGAAATGCATATTGAAGGGAAGCAGCATAGGTCAAAGGTCAGATGGAGCCTTAGATGGAAATCAATATTGTAACAGAAATATTAAATAAGGAATATTTCAGCCTTGTTTATTTTCCCCTTCATGCGAATAATGTTGAGGCTCTTTGTACTGAAAATTAAGTTTAATAGATTAGCTGTAACTAGCATCACAATTGTTGTCAGTTCAGGAACTGAATGGCTATAACAATAAGTGTAATGCGTGGAAATACTGAATAGTTACGAAAATACATGAACTGGTAAATGCAGGTAGTAATATATAATTAAATGATAATAATTGTTAAAAAAGGTCGGCAATTAAAATGCCTTATTTTGTTAAAGAATGGAGCAAAAATTTGTAAAAAATTTTGTTTAAGTCCTCTGTACCTCTCGGTTAAATTCTTGGTGTCCCAAAAACGTTTGAAGTTGATCTTGACAATAAAGGTTTATTAAGCATAAGTTAAGACAAAGGTTAACAAATAATTAAGCTATTTCCATAGTTTGCAAACCCCAGCGCATCAGTGTAAACTGATTGAAAACAGATAAAAAATTTATGGGGTATCGGTAAATGAAACCTCCATTATGAGCTAAAGAATGGGAAAGACGCCCAAAGAAAAATAAAAACAGTTGATTTGTACAAGATGTAAACAATGTCTGACTGGCTTTGAATTGTCAGTTCTCTCTCTCTCTCTCTCTCTCTCTCTCTCTCTCTCTCTCTCTCTCTCTCTCTCTCTCTCTCTCTCTCTCTCTGAACAGTAAAGTTAAGACAAATGGAATATGAATGCAAAAACTTATATAAACAGTCTTGAAAGTAACGTTAAAGCGGCTGTGGTACCTATCCCAGTTTAATAAAAAAAAAAAAAAGTTGAACAAGATCCTTATATATCATGAAACCAGTGTTGATACGATTATAGTAATTCCTTTGATATATGGGATAGTTTAAAAAGGAAAAATGTGAAGACTTTTCAGTTTCCTTTCCTCCATTATCCCCTTATTCTCTTTCCGCCTCCTTCCCCTCCTCCTCCCTCCCACATTCCCCTCCCCCTACACCTTCCCCACGTCCCCACCACCACCTGAGTCTCCATCCCCACCACCGTCACCTGAGCGTCTTAAAACTCCCTTCGTGGGACTTGGCAGATGGTGGGAGATTTCGGACCAGATGCAAAAGACCATTTTGGAGGATTCGGCTGAATCCTAAAATAGCATACTGGGATTTAGTAGTTACAGCTGGTGTAAATGCATTAGGAGGAAGGATGTGTTGGGGAGAAAAGGGAACTTTGTTTAACCGCTATGAAATTGATAATCTTTAGAGAGCGGCACGAGAGAAAGGTTAACCACTGACCAACCCATAACCAGAGGAGAGAGAGAGAGAGAGAGAGAGAGAGAGAGAGAGAGAGAGAATCTGAATTACCACCTCCTTTACCACTGCTGTAATGGCAAGACGGTCGACAGTAAGATTAAAAAGATAGGAAGGATAAAAAGTTATCCTTTTGTTTATTAGGAAAATTGTGCCTTGATCATCATTACCTACAAGAAAAAAAAATGAAATTTGTCTAGTCAACACTCATTATTTTTTTCAAGTGAAAAAGGAATTTAAGCTAAAAAGTGTGAGAATTGAACGCGCTTATCGAAATGATTTTGGCGTAAATAAGAATGAAGCTACAAATAGTGAGGCACGTGCAGGAATGGTGTAAACATTAAACGTCCAGAGGGAAATCTATTATATGTGAAATTACAAATATATACATATTTGAGTATTTAAAAAACACATATATATATTAGAAAAATACATATATATATATATATATATATATATATATATATATATATATATATATATATATATATATATATATATATATATATTATATACTGTATATATATATTTCCTTTTACTCATTAGAGCACTAACTCTGTACTAAATTCAATTGAATGCGATATTCTTACTTAATTGGCACATTGGGTTGATCTTACGCGGGTGCGCTTATATGCTGATGTAACCTTCAATTGCCATAATTAAAAAAAAAAATATTTACTTCCTCTTTTTGTTTTCGCTAATACCTTAAGATGCCGTATGATGGATGCCATCCTGAATAGTAATTTATTATACGCTTTCAGACTGTTGCTGGCTAGTGTACTGACAGGATATATAGTAGTGGGAACTGTCACTTTCCCACGATTAGATATGCAATTGCTGGAGGGTTCTGTATCTGGAACTCGGTTCCGTAATCGTTGCCTGTCAATCTATGGGAATTATATTTCCTCGTTTCCAACATCTGTAAATTATTTGACACTTGTATCTGAGCTGACACAAGGCCAGATATCGAATATTTCTCATAATATTTAGTTTTTTTTACAAGATTGGCTTCAGACCATCATTTGTGTAATATGGAACGTCAGTTATGTTTGTTCCAAGCACATGCGATAGAATTCTTGTATTAAGGGAGATCGTGAATGTATATTTTTCTATGAACTTTTTATAAGAAATTTAAAATGAAAAACTAAAAACTGGAAAACAAGAAAAGTTGAGGCTTAAAATAGAAGAACTGCTAAAACAGAAATGCATTTCAGTACTTGAGAGGATTATGAATATGTAAGTCTCAAAGAAATAAAAAAAAAACTAAAAGTGGAAAATAAGAAAAATTGACGCTTTTAAAATTTCCCGTCTTTAACTACAGTAACTACATAACTCAGAATAACTACTGCCTAACGAATGGCGAAAGATGAATTATAAGACACAGTCTTGTTTTTTTGCCTTATACTGGAAAATCCACACAGCGTCTTTTCTTTATTTAATCTGGGAGCTATGTTTCTGCACCGGAGTTCATCATCTTGATTTATCATAAATGAAAATAAAGTTATATATGAAATAAGACCTGTCAGTTCATTAGGTACAAACTTTTTCGGCCATCACTCCCAAAGGGGCCAAAGGAACGTATTGACTAATTGCCTTTCTAATGGCCATTAATTCATCAAGGTCTCTGATTAACTTGTTTCAACGGAGGTTTTTGAGCGTTCAGGGATCGAGTCATTAGCTTAATACCAGATCGTTCTTGAGAAAACTCTTGGAAAAGGGTCAGGTGTCATGAGGATGAATGACTGGGAAATAGAAGTTGAGGAATGAGAAGTAGTAACGCTTTCAGCTCAGCAGTCGTTTTTCTTAACAGATATTGACAGTTTCTATGATGCTGACAAGAGGAGAGAAATAAGGATCCAGTTATGAAACCAAATACGATTTAATCTATACTACAAAGAGAACATTTTAGCTCGGAATATGGTTTAATTCTTGAATTGGGTTACTGACGGAATATTCTCCAAATCTCACATAATTTAGCAATAAATTATGCCGTTCATAAGGCAAAAATTCCCTTAATGTGTGTATGCTTACGCATGTACAAATATCTCATTCAATAAGTCGCACTTGCATGCAGATGAATATAACGAGGATATCTTTGTCTATTTTTAATTATCCTAAAAATGAATTTTATACAGCTGACTGTGAGCAAATAAATTCACAAGAGAGAGAGAGAGAGAGAGAGAGAGAGAGAGAGAGAGAGAGACAGCAACAGTTTCTTCTTATGGTCCTAAAATCGATTGTTTTCGAGCTCTAGTACTATTCAGTAAGAAGCCAGCTGTGTCCGGTGGTACGAACATTTGCGTTTGGGCAGTCTTTATTTACTGCAGTTTAGACGTTGCAAAATATATTTTCTTCATTTTTCAACTTGAAATGCCATTTTTCTCTCTGAAAATCTCTCTCTTATAACTTCTTTTCTCTTTGATTTTCATTCTCTTCTCTCTCTTTCTCATTTTTTTTTTTTTTTTTGTTACTTTGTTTCATATGATATTGGTCCGCTGGTATAGTCGTTAGTGTCGTGACATGCCGATGAGATGTAACGAGTTCGCGCCTCCCCCAACGCGTTGAAAAATCACTGGCTCTGTATCATGATCAGTTACTACCGCAGTGTGGGGTCTGGGGTAGGAGGTTGAAACCAACATTCTTTGGCAGCTTGAATTTCAAGTCAATGGCCCCTGTGTGCTCGTTCCATGTAAATAGGTTTCATCCACCGAAATAATAATAATTATAATTAATCAAAACACCTTTTTATTAAATCAACAAATTCTCCAACAATATCTTGGACGCTTATCTCAACATTTTAAAAAACTTATTCTAAATCTAATGAAGAGATTAAGAGACAATAAGTACTTAACCGATTTATTCCCATGCTAAATTGAGCTATACTACATTAGCAGTTCTTTCTGTTCATCTTTACTGAGACATCAGTCATCATGAAAAATAAGACACTAGGAATGTCATGGCTTTACCCGCGGGATTTGAATTATGAAGCATCAAAAACGTAATTAAAATTTGACCCGTAAAATTTAAAATTAAAACTGTAAATGATTAAAATTCGGTCGAATGTCAGTTAATCATTTAATTAATCGATTCTTTGTTGACAATTTTCTTCCTACCGTAAATACTTGTATGGTAATTCCCATTGCATGAACGAAGTTCCATGTCATTCGAAATTTTCAGATCTCCTAATTTGGGGAATATCTCAGAAATGACAAATGTATTCACTATCGACTTATGTAAATAAACATTGTCTTACAACTAAAAAGAGACATTGTGGAAAATGTCCAAATTTTGGGTGAAAAACCTAACCGACAGTCTTCAAGCATTAGTCCTAAACTACAAAGAAAATGTTAGTGAAGCTCTGATGATCTGCGTCGGAAAACGATGTATGAAACTGCTTTATTTGAATATTATCTTAAAAGAATATTATGCTTTCAAAAAAGCCATATTAAGGTAATGGAGAAAAGTAACAAGAATTGTGGAGATTTACCATTAATTAGTATCCGGGGAAGGTATATGGAAGGATTTTGATTGGCAAAGTAAGACACCCTCATGGTTCCAAAGGCACAGGGCGCGGACCTCCTGGCTGACATTTCTTTTCCTCTTTATGAGAGAATGAAAACGACCCAAGTAAAGAGGAATACAGCTCAGTCTATACTTTCTGAGACACCTGAAAATCAGTCGACTTACAGATTGCTCTGTGACACCCGTCAGACTCGTTATCTAGGCTGGCTGATCGTACAGAACTCTAATAGTGGACTTAAGAGTTGGTTTTCGCACAGGAATAAACTGGTTAAGTAAATATGAGCAACAACTGATGTCGAACTTCAGCACCATTTTGTTTGTTTATAGTTTTTCTGTGATTTGGGTTTTTTTTAATTAAGATTAGTGGAATCTATGGTTATTTGAAGATTATTTCTAATAAAGATAATCACTTAAGAATGTGAAAAAGCATGTAAGAGAAGTGTCAGCCATTTAAATGGTGAGATGCTCATTAAAATAATTAATTATAATCTTATGATTACTTATTTGAATTTTTCAGATCTAAACGATAAATTCCCAGCCCTATAATGTCTTTAATAATTTTAGGACATTTCCATTTTAACATCAATTAACGAGTTTCATTGAAGAATGAAAATAGAGTTTGACTTTATGACTGCGAGGGATGGCGTTAAGGAAGGACCCTGAGTTTGTAGCATTTAATATTTATTTGCAGCGACGCAGATGTGCTTTTGCAACATATTACAACTAGACAAGAAAGCCTTTATTTTGCTTCAGTGTAGCTTCGTGGAGAGAAAGAACTTCAGTTTTCGAATGTTCTCTCTTATCTAAATTTAAGCAATAAAGCTGAGAGAAAGGAAATTGTCACTTGTTAGGGCTTTTGTTTTTTGTTGCAGATGAAAATGTTTGTCCCTATTTCAGTGCTTCTGTTTCTCGAATGATTTTCAATCTATGCCCCTCCAACAATAAAAGCGTATTTATGTACATTTGCTAATACATTATTTTATTTGTGAACATTTCATTGCTGACAAATGCAAGCACCTTATCTAAAAAGAATGCAAATGTCCTCCTGTCTTTCAGCCTTTAATTTCTGTCGGAGTAAAAAGTCTTACTTTTCATTTCTTTTCCTTTTCGCGAAAACAGAACTTTAATCAACCTTCGTCTTGAGACAGATGTTCTCCCTTCAGTCAGCTCCTCTTCCCCAGTGCCCCCACAACTCATCTCCCGTACCCTGCCCCGAGTCCCTTCCCCTTCCGATAAACACACACACACACACACACTCACCTGCAGACACATAGCCCAAACATATATGGATTTCTTTTTCCAATGAAGTTCTTCAATACGAAGAGTCACATATCTTAATCAGCGGAAAAATCGAAGAGGTTTTTGTGTCATGGGCACATCTGACTAATGAAGGTAGTGTTTCACGTGTTATGTTTTGCTGATTAGATTCTGACACACGTAACACAGACACACACACACACACACACACACACACACATATATATATATATATATATATATATATATATATATATATATATATATATATATATATATATATATATAAAAATATATATATATAAACTTTGTGAATCTTTGATGCTCACAAATATTATGCAACAGCTTGGGAATAACTTACATAGAAGGAAATTGTAATTGATAACTGCATGTTATCTAAACCTAAGGTCCAGGCGAAAATCATGTCTTGGGCAGATGCACCTATAAATAATGAGTTATAATTAATTTCCCTTTATGGTATTTATGTTACAATATTAATATATATATATTATTATGATTTCATATATTATATGGGTATAATATATATGTATTATATACACACAACACACACACACACACACACACACACACACACATATATATATATATATAATATATATATATATATATATATATATGTATAAAGTGTTCATATTATTTAGCTATTATTAGTGATCTTTATCCACATATCCAATAAAAGTGGTTTCTCTGGACAGTTTCAGACATGAATGCTGTTCACACATGCATTTAGTGGAACAAAATGCACCGATAACTCCGTTCACACATGTTACCTGTCGCCATTCATAGGCCTATGCAAAACTATTAAACCAGCACCTGCAAGCAAACATGCAGCTATCTGTAAGCAGTCATGCCCAAAATGCAGTCACCTGTAACCTAACATGCTCAAACATGCATCTACCTGCAAACAGACATGCCCAAGCATGCAGTCACCTATAACCAGACATGCCCAAACATGCAATCACCTATTACCTGACATGAACAAACATGCAGCCAACTGTAACCCGACATGACCAACCATGCACCTACATGTAACCAGACATGCCCAAACATGCATCTACCTGTAATCTGATATGCCCAAGCACATTGTCACATGTAACTAAACACGCCCAAACATGCAGCCTCCTCTAAGCAACAACCCCAAACATTCAGCCACCTATAACCAAACATGCCCAAACATGCAGCACCTGTAAACAGGCATGGCCAAACATGCACCTGTCTGCAAGAAGACATGTCCAAACATATAGCCTCCTGTAAGCAGATTTGCCCAACATGCAGCAACCTGTAAGCAGAGATACACTCACCAGTAACCAAACATGCCCAAACCTGCAGACACTTGTATGTAGACATGTCCAAACATGCACCAACACTTAAATGGACATGCTCAAACAAGCAACGACCAATAAACAGACTCGCTCAAACATACAACCACCTGTAACTAGACATGCCAAAACATAAAGTAACCTGTATCCTAACATGACCAAACATGCAGCCACCTGTAAACAGGCATGCCCAAACATGCACCTGCCTGTAAGAAGACATGTACAAACATGCACCCTCCTGTAAAATATATCCACCTGTAACTAAATATTTCCAGACATTCAAACACTTGTGTGCAGATTTACCCTAACATATAAACAGACATGCTCAAACAAGTTAGAAGCCACCAGTAAACATACATGCCCAAACATGCACCTTACTGTAGGAAGACATGTCCAATCATGCATACACCTGTAAGCAGACATGCCCAAACGTGCAGCCACCTGTAAGCAGACATGCCCAAACATGAAGCTACCTATGACCAAATATGCCAAAACATGCAGCCACCTGTCAACAGACATGGCCAAACAAGCAATCATCTCTACGCAGACATGTCCAAACATGCAATCACCCGTAGAAAGACATGCCAAAACATTTAGCCACCTATAAGTAGATATGCCCAACCATGCTGCCACTTGTAAACAGACAGGTTCAAACATGCAGCCCTCTGGAAAAAGATGCCCAAATATAAAGCCACCCGGCAGCATAGCCAGCTATCCCACCATGCATCCACAGGCGTCCAGACATAAACAAACATGAATCCACTCTAATTAGTCACACAGAAACAGGCAGCTTGTAGAAACATGTTTTCACTTATGACCATTTATGCACAAAAAAATTTGCCCTTTTATTCTGAAGCATCAAATGTTGAATTAAACCCTTGAGGATCTACAGTATCTATCATCTACATATATCATATATCTATATATCTATATATATATATATATATATATATATATATATATATATATATATATATATATATATATATATATATGTGTGTGTGTGTGTGACATTGAAAAGCATGTTCTGGGAGCCTTATCACAACACTTGTGTTGGTAGCATAGAGCGCCAATCACTGGAGTGATTTCCCTGCTGAGCGTGTGACCTTGGGCGGCCATATTAAAAGGTCTCGGTCTAGCTCATAGTACTATATTTTATTACTATTATTATTATTATTATTATTATTATTATTATTATTATTATTACATGACCTAATTTCTAAGAAAAAAAATTACCTTACAAAAACATGTTGGCCTAAGAACTCCAACCATTGTGGTCTAACCTAAGCATCTGCTCTTGGATCTAAGCAGTGTTTAGGATAAATGGTTCCTGTAAATTACAGGACTTTCTTAGCACACAGTTAATAAACACTAACTAAACAGTAATGTACAATCACTAATCACTAACATTCATAATAGACTTACACTCACTAAACACTCACACTTACTATACACTCACTAAACAAATACACTTACTATACACTCACACTCAATAACACTAAACACTCACTGAATACTCAGCACTCAATAGGACTTCACTATATAATAAACTCTCACTAAACAGTCACTAAATACTCTCTGTACCCCAAACTCTCAGTAAACACTCACTTAATCCTAAACATTCATTAAACACTAAGCACTTACTATACACTAAACATTCACTAAGTACTCACTATACACTAAACATTCACTAAGCACTCACTAAACCCTAAACACTCATTAAACACTAAATACTCAATAAACCTGAATGATCATTAAATCCCTAAGCAACCATTAAACACTAAACAGTCAATGAACATTCACTTATCACTCATTAAACACTCACTAAACACTTACAAACTAAACATTCACTAAACACTAATTTTCACAAGAAATTCACTAAACATTCACTGAATAATTACTAAACATTCACTAAACACTAACATTCACTAAACCATAAACACTCACTAAACATTCATTGAATACTTACATACTAAACATTCACTAAACACTCACTACACATTCACTAAACCCTAAACACTCACTAAACCTTCACTGAATACTTACTCATTAAACACTAACATGCACTAAACCTACACTAAATCCTAAACACTCACTAAACACTTACACACCAAACATCCACTAAACACTAACATTCACAAGACATTCAGTAAACATTCATTGAATACTGACACACTAAACATTCACTAAACCCTAAACACTCACTAAACATTCACTGAATACTTACACACTAAACATTCACTAACATTCACAAAGCATTCGCTAAACCCTAAACTAAAAATTCACTAAACACTTACTCACAAATATTCACTAAACACTTACTCACTAAACTGTAAACATTCGCTAAACACTTACTCATAAAACATTAACGATAAAGAAAATTCACAATTGCACTAAGCCTGGTTTAATTTGTGGGTTACCAGACCTAAAAAGATGGCCACAAGGCTTCGCAACTCCGCACTGGTGGAAAACCACCGAACTACATAATACTAGTATAGAGATTGCAACTCCAGGTATATACCCTCTCTGTTCCAAGTGGATCGCGTCGAGATCATGCTTGTCATCCCCGGCATGACAGTTGAGAATCTGGGAATTCCAGAGGCTTCTGGGGCTTCCGAAGGTTTCAAGACAATCTCCCTGCTCTGTAGCCCTTGGATTTCTTGCACATTACTAAAGAACAGAGTTTAATGGAGAAGAAATCAGTGACAAATGGCTTCAAAGGTTTCTTTGCGGGAAGCCGACGTTTTTGGAGATGAATAAGCCCACATTCTTGGAGATGAATTCTGGAGGCTTCTGGGGCTTCCGAAGGCTTCAAAACGATCTTCCAGCTCTGAAGCCTTTGGAAACACCCATTGGATTCTCCAGGAATGCTTCAGGAGCTGAAGACTGCTTTACAGAAACCTGGAGTCGTGACGACATCTTCATGAATACCCAGAAGTCTTCTCTTGTCATTGGGAGATATCTATATATATCAGTAAGAGGGAATCCCATTCAATTATAGAAGACGACTCTTTAAAGTAAAGAAACTGTTTATGTGTCAGAAAACGAACTCTAGGTAATGGTTAACGCAATGTTAAAATAATCTAAAACCCTCAGGATTTTCCTTGAAGACATCTTGGAATCCTTCAGACTCCAGCTCCTGGAAGAACGAGAGAAATGCCATTCACGCATGCTCCGAACTCCAAAGTCTCCAGGAACAATCTCCGAAGTGCTTCAAATCGTCTGGAAGCCTTCAGAGAGAGCAAGTGTCATATTTGAAAAGCTGGGTAAGAGAAAGCAAAGAGTATGGTGAGGGGAAGGGTCCGACCCAGAGGCTGCTTCCTCGGAGGAAGGCAGGTATCCTGCCAGGCTGGGGAAGCGGGCCTGGAGAGGTCCCAAGTCCCTCAAGGATGGGCCCCAAAAGCCCCCAAGACTTGCCAGTCTTTTGAGGGCAGCTTTGAGGGGAAGGGTCCAACCCAGAGGCTGCTTCCTCGGAGGAAGGCAGGTATCCTGCCAGGCTGGGGAAGCGGGCCTGGAGAGGTCCCAAGAACTTCAAGGATGAGGCCCAAAAGCCCCCAAGGCTAGCTAGTCTCTTGAGGGCAACCTTGAAGGGAAGGGTCCAACCCAGAGGCTGCTTCTTAGGGGGAAGGCAGGTATCCTGCCAGGCTGGGGAAGCGGGCCTGGAGAGGTCCCAAGTCCCTCAAAGATGGGCCCCCAAAGCCCCCAAGGCTTGTTAGTCTTTTGAGGGCAGCTTTGAGGGGAAGGGTCCAACCCAGAGGCTGCTTCCTTGGAAGAAGGCAGGTATCCTGCCAGGCTTTTTGGGGAAGCAGGCCTGGAGAGGGCCCAAGAACTTCAAGGATGAGGCCCAAAAGCCCTCAAGGCTAGTTAGTCTCTTGAGGGTAGCCTTGAAGGGAAGGGTCCAACCCAGAGGCTGCTTCCTCGGAGGAAGGCAGGTATCCTGCCAGGCTGGGGAAGTGGGCCTGGAGAGGACCCAAGAACTTCAAGGATGAGGCCCAAAAGCCCCCAAGGCTAGTTAGTCTCTTGAGGGCAGCCTTGAAGGGAAGGGTCCAACCCAGAGGCTGCTTCCTCGGAGGAAGGCAGGTATCCTGCCAGGCTGGGGAAGCGGGCCTGGAGAGGACCCAAGAACTTCAAGGATGAGGCCCGAAAGCCCCCAAGACTCGCCATTCTCTTGAGGGCAGCCTTGAGGGGAAGGGGCGTTGCGGTCTTCTGGGCCCATTCGAAGGGGCTGGCTAAAGAATGGATGTGGGGCGACTCCCGTGGACAACACCCATCCTCCAGAAGATCCCATCGAAAGAATCCAGAAGATGGCAGCGCCTCCGGAGCGACACGTAGCAGAGTCAACAGAAGGCCAGTCAGAATCCTTCACAGTCCTCCTTAACTTGGGGGGTTATTCTTCCTGCTTTGTTTCCTCTTCGTCTGGACTTCCTCCGCGTTTTCCTTCCACCTCCCATTTCGGCAGAGCGGTTCTTTATCTCTTGGGCCTCTTCTCAAACGAATCTAATTTGCCCTCTTTCGTCGTTGAGTTTTTCCTTCGACGAGACAATGTGCAGTTCCTTCTCAGTCAAGTCCCGTTGGAGCGATTGAGCTCGATCGTCCGGCGATGTAGACCTCATTCACATTTTTTTCATTTTCCAGTTCGAGTATTTTTCCTTTGTTCTTTTCCAGTTTTGTTTCTTGGCGAGCGAGGAAGTCCTTCAGTTGTTCGATATCCTTTTCTTTCTTAATAGTGGCATCCTCCCATTCTTCATTTTTCTTCTTCAAGCATTCGTTATTCAAAGAAGGGTCCTTATTTTTGCTTTCCATTTTCCTTATCTTGTCCTGGGCATCAACAAGAGTTTTTTGAAGCTCTTCAACACAGGACCACTCTTTCCTTAACTCCTGCTCTAAATCCTCATTCTTTTGGATATGAAATTCTTCCTCCCGAATGATTTTATCACTTTCAATCTCGTTGTTCAGTTCCTGAGAGCAGACTTAATCGTATTGGCCTTTCCATGCAGGTGGCTACTTAGCCTCCAAAAATATTTTTAACATTATCATGTCCAAAGTATTGAACTCCCTTTGTAAATAATTACACTGATCTAAAATTATTCATAGCCAACAACTGCGAGAAAAAGACAAATTTCCAAAACATGTTTTGAGAAGTGTTGAAGTCTTCAGTTCAGGCGAAATAAGATTCCGGAGGAAAAGAATTTGTCTCTTGTACATGCTTCCAGAAATGGTCTCGGAATCTAGACTCTAACAATACTGACCAGAACTAAAATTACTTAATTACTGGTGTCTCTCATTAAATCTACTTTATAAACCACTGAATAAAATCGTTGAGCCTAATATCTATGCATACAAAAGTGAATTAACAAAGCAATGGCATTTTACCTTATATAAACGCTCATATTCATGCTCATTCATTCACACACACACACACACACACACATACATATATATATATATATATATATATATATATATATATATATATATATATATATATATATATATATATATATATATATATATATATATATATATATATATATATATATATATATATATATATATATATATATATATATATATATATATATATATATATATATATATATATATATATATATATATATATATATATATATATATATATATATATATATATATATATATATATATATATATATATATATATATGTATAAGTGAATTAGCATGAATGCAAGCATTTATAAAAGGAAAAGTGCCATTGCTTTATTAATTCCATTTTGTATGCATACATATGAGGCTCAACGATTCTATTCAATGGTTTATAAAACAAATTTCATGAGGGACACCAGTAATTAAGACATTTGAGGTTTGGTCACTATTTTAGAGTATATATAGTCACATAGCCTACAGCTATATTACCTTTTAATATATATATATATATATATATATATATATATATATATATATATATATATATATTCAGAAAGCTACAAACGTCCTTTAATATCCAATTCGCTCTACCTCGGAAATAATATATTTTCATATATGTTACCTCTCTTGTGGCCGACTGGGTTAATGCGTCCACTGTAGTCATGAGTTCTCGTCCTTCGCTGGTTCGACCCCACGGGACGGCGAACTTATTATCACTAAAAAATTCCCCTTCGGTAACATATATGAAAATATATTGTTTGAGGTAGAGAGATTGGATATTGACGTTTTCAGCTTTCTGATTGTTTATAATCACGGTGTAGTCATATATATATATATATATATATATATATATATATATCATATTCATATATCATATTGTGTATATATAGAAACAGTTCTCTCATAGATATTGCATATAATATTCCCTCCTTCACACACACAGGCACAATAACACTCACACAGACACACATCGTTTCCTTTCTGGGAAGTCCCAAACATTCTCTTTCCCTATATATTCATCCATTTATCGGAAACATATCCTATATATATATTTGATGCTCTTCGTATGGTCTTTTCCCTCGATAGCTCTTACCCTAATGTTAAAGCCTAGACTAATGATGAGAGATGTTGTTCATCTGTATAGTTCTCTGCCCAAGAAACAGTTCTCTCTCTCTCTCTCTCTCTCTCTCTCCTTCAGGAGACTACTCCATGTTTCCTTTTTGGGAAGTCCCAAACATTCTCTTTCCCTTATTCATCCATTTATCGGAAACATTCCCCTGAAAATGCTCTTTATAGTCTTCTCTCTCTCTCTCTCTATATCTATCTCTCTCTCTCCATCCAATCTGTAATTAGCGAGAGCATTGGTACGTTTGTAACACGCAGCTATTATTATGAGATTTTTTTTTTTTTTTTGTGGGGGGGGGAGGCAGTGGTTGGCTGAACAGTTTGACCGTTGAATGGAGTCGCTGGGAGGTACCGTGTCGAGGGATCGAGACCCAGCGGTACCGATCCATTTATTACTTAAAAAAATTTCCCTTCGGTGATAATTCACTGAATACTAAACTCATTTTTTTTTTTTTTTTTTTCGAGGTGCATTTGCACTCTCTCAGGGGTGCCCTTTTAGCTCGGAAAAGTTTCCTGTTAGCTGATTGGTTGCAAGTATTCTGTCCGAATAGCGTCATTGTTTTCAAATGATTACCAAGTAGTGTAAATCGAAACTTATTTACCAACCTAAATTTCTCCCTCAGATATTTTGTCAATAAATAATGTTAACGAATAAAGAGATTATAAAGTATTGTGATGGTAAGCCTAAATTTAATAACACCACCCGCTGAAGTCAACGACAGGAGCTTGTTTTTGGATGCACGCTGCATAATTTTTTTACTTTTCACATATTTTGACACCAGTTGGGATAAATTACACTAAGCATAAGAAAAACATGTTATTATAAACTTTCTTTGAATACCAGGATCTACTAAAAACATGTAATTAATAAAACTCGCTATCGTGAAAACTTCCGGGGAGGTAAAAGGAACAGCCTGTGGCGGCCTGGCGGGAAAACTATACCAGCTGATTATCATTGCAGCATTTTCCTGAGTTATGCCATTGCAGCTTTTTCCTGATTTACGTAAGTGTTGAAATCAGTGTTATGTTATTGAGATTACTTTAATGGCTATATCTGCAATTAAATAGTTTCTATGCTTCTTTTTGTAGGTGCACACTAATAAAAATATATTTCGCAGAAATTAAAAACTTACTCTTTCATGTAAGTTACAGCAGACAATGCGAGACAAGAAAACTTTTTATTTTCTTATTTTGCATTCTGTTCAGGACACATATAAGGTTAACACGAGTTTCTGCAGATATTTTGAGAAGTAAAAGAATATGTGGCTGAGTAGAAAATGTACTATACACATATGCATCTTAAGGATTAGTAGGCTATAGGCGTATACTGTCAAATACCGAGGCGGGGATGGAGGGGAGAGGGAGGGGTATCGCGGTTGTAACTCGGTGAAATTATGAATTCGTTTAATTGTGATTTTTATGCAATTTATAGAACACTACAGTATCCTCAAACCGAAAATAGTGCTATTAATAGAATGTATCCCTTTACGACAAAATTAGCAAACACTTTCTATACGGATTTAAATCATAGGCCTACATACACCTAGCCTAACTTATATCAAGCATCAGCTACTGTTTACTGTTACTACTTACCTTAAAGAGTTAAGCAAATTTTATTGCAATTGTCAAAAAATGGTGTAAGGCACATAGACATAGGCTAGCCTAGTTTGAAATGTGTGCAAGAAATAAAGCCTTAATAAGGGAAGTACATTATTATTATGTAAAAGAAAAAATAGCCTCTTCATATTTATCATAAGGATATAACAAAAGGCTTCAGCACAAAAGCCTATAAAAGATGATATGTATCTGAAAAGTTTTCTTGCCCATCAACATTTGCTGGCATGTGGATACCATATGAATAACTAGGCCTACCTATCTAGGTAATTTTATCTAAATTTTATCTAAAGCCACAGGCTGTTCCTTTTACCTCCCCGGAAGTTTTCACCAATAGCGAGTTTTATTAATTCCATATTTTTAGTAGATTCTGTTATTCAAAGAAAGTTTATAATAACATGTTTTTCTTATGCTTAGTGCAATTTATCCCAATTGGTGTTAAAATATGTGAAAAGTAAAAAAATTATGCAGCGTGCATCCGAAAACAAGCTCCTGTCGTTGACTTCGGCGGGTGTTGTTATTAAATTTAGACTTACCATCACAATACTTTATAATCTCTTTATTCGTTAACATTATTTATTGACAAAACATATATCTGAGGGACAAATTTAGGTTAGTAAATAAGTTTCACATTACTTGGTAATTATTTGTAAACAATTATGCTATTCGGACAAAATACTTGCAACCAATCAGCTAGCAGGAAACTTTTCCGAGCTAACAGGGCACCCCTGAGAGTGAGCGCATATGCGCCTCGGTAAAAAAAAAAAAAACTGAGTTTAACTCACTAAACATTCACTAAACACTAAGCACTCACTAAATATTCACTAAACCCTAAACATTCATTAGACATTCACTGAATGCTTACACACTAACCATTCACTAAACATTAACATTCACAAAACATTCACTAAACCCTCAACACTCACTAAACATTCACTGAATACTTACACACTAAACATTCACTAAACACTAACATGCTCTTAATCTTCACTAAACCCTAAACACTCACTAAACACTTACACACTAAACATTCACTAAACCCTAAACACTCACTAAACATTCACTGAATACTTACACACTAAACATTCACTAAACACTAACGTTCACAAGATATTCACTAAACACTCCCTACACATTCACTGAATATTTACACACTAAACATTCACTGAATACTTACACACTAAACATTCACTAACATTCACAAAACATTCACCGGATACTTACACACTAAACATTCACTAACATTCACAAAACATTCACTAAACCATAACCTAAACATTTGCTAAACCCTAAACTAAACATTCACTAAACACTTACTCATAAACATTCACTAAACACTTACTCACTAAACCTCTAAACATTCGCTAAACACTAAACTCATTAAACACATTAACGATAACGAAAAAATTCACTATCGCACCCGCACTAAGCCCTGTTCAATTTGCCGGCTACCAGACCTTTAAAGATGGCTGCAAGGCTTTGCAGCGCGGCCTGATTGAAGATCACCGAACTAAGTAGTGCTGGTATAGAGATCTCAATTCCAGGTGCAGTTAGCAGCCTTGACTGATTTGGAGCAGTTGGTGCTACTGACTGATTTTGAGCAGTTGGTAGCCCTGATCAGACGTATTAATATTGGCAGCCCTGACGAATGACAGGTGGTTCAGAAAAAAAACAAACTATGCAAACACTGCGTTCGTGTGAAAACTTCGCTCCTGACCTCAACTTCACATAAGTTGTTTTCATTGCACTTGTCTTCAGTACAAGTGACTTACAATATAGTGTTTTTACGTATGACTTCGATAAAGTATTAGAGCAAAGACCACCTTGAGTTATAGTTTGCTGACTATACAAAAGACGAAATCAAAGCCATTACAGCACTGGGAACCAGACACCACAAAGAAAAAAAAAAGACAATGATAAAAGACCAACCCCTGATTCAGCATATAAAACGAAAGATCTCTTTATAGGCTACCTTCAAAAACAACTTACTAAGCATGAAGTTTCACGAATCCTGTTTGCTTTAAACCAGTGAGGTTTAACCATGGAGGTTATTCTTGCTGATATATGGGTTTATGTTCAAATGATAACCGGTGTCTGAGGTTGGTTTAAGAGAGACGAAGATCTTGACACGTATGATGCTTGGCTGGACAGACCATTTTATAAGTTGACTGATTGGCTGATTAATTGATTAGATGACTGGCTTCAGCACATGGCTACTATCAGCTATATAAACACGGGAATGTAGAAACAATTCCTTTTTCATCAGTTTGTGTATTTTTATGGTGTAGAGACTGGCTTTATTCTGCAAGATTGGTTCACCTAGTGACTTTCATATGGGAGCAGCAATCTTATAAAATAGGGGTGAGCATATCTTGGCGCTGAATGCAAATACGATCTTCTTACGCTTTCAGAATTATACCGGACAGGTGACAGTGTCCATAGTTGTCCATTTCAACAATTTTATGCTTCTCTCTCATTGATAATTTTCAGAGGATAAAACCTAAATGGTGAAGCATCCGCTGTTTTGGAAACCTAGGCTACGCGGTCAGTAGGACTACATTTTTCATGTATTTTTGTGTATTTGTTACATGATATTTTATAGATTTAGATGCGTTTGTCTCTCTAGAAATGACGATTATGGCCGCATCCCACAGCCGCTATACCTAAAGTTCATTGGTTCTAAACTGTAAATTCGAACGTAAGCTTCGATGGCTATATCAAGGTCTCAAGTCCTTGGGCTATATGTTTGTTAGCAATAGGGGTTTTAAAATAAAATATAAATTAATTTATGTCAAAATTTAAAGATTTTTTTAACGATTGCAATTGTAAATAGATATACTAGGTTTCATAACAACAAATTAAAGACAATAGGCCTAAAATGTTACAGTTACAGCATTTTTTAACTCTGTAGTGGATTAGACGTTTTTCGATGCAAATTCTCTCTCTCTCTCTCTCTCTCTCTCTCTCTCTCTCTCTCTCTCTCTCTAGCGTTTATTACTTTAATTAGTGTTGGTTTGTCATTTTCATTGGAGAGAGAGAGAGAGAGAGAGAGAGAGAGAGAGAGAGAGAGAGAGAGAGAGAGAGAGGGTGGAAACATAGGAAGTTTAGAATTATTTTTTCTTCTCTCGAAGTCTGACTGAATTGTGCACGTTGGCAGCACTGTCCAGAAACTGTCATGATATTAACGTCAGTTTTATCCATCATCAAACTTTCAGTTTTTTTTTTAGATGAACGACAATTTTAAGCATCTTTTGACATTTTTTCCGATGACCATTATTAATCAACAAGGTTCATTTCGTAACATCAGCTACAGAGTCCTTAAAGGACTTTCCATTGCCTGTCCTCGAGGGATTTGGAACTGAAGGAGACAAACAGAAATCTCTCAAGCTCACTAAACTTAGTGAGATTTGCTTTCTAGCCTCGCACGAACCCCTACAAATGACGGCTTCTTGTGAGGCTTTTATTTTTATGATAATTCAAACCAGCTCTTGGCTCACTGTGGTATATTCGAGGCTAGCCTCCACTTCAGGGGGTATGGTACCTATGCTAGGCTAGAATGACAGGGTGGTTCAAAAAAGAAAACCCCATTCGAACACTGCGTCCATATGCAGTCGATCCTGACCTCAACTTGAAATAAATAGTTATCATTGCCTAAGTCTCAAATACAAGTAGGCCTAACCAAGAATAGATTGACTTACGCTTAAATATTTATATGAATGACATCAATGAATGAAGGACCGCCTTGTGTTACAGTCTGTAGACTACAACAGAAGATGAAGTCACAGTTAGTCGAACACAGGGAAACGTTGGCCATGGAGTGAAAGCGGGAGATATTAACTCGAGATATTAAAGTTAGACCTACTCCTGAATCAATACATAAAATAAAAAATAAAAGCTTTTTACCTTCAAAATGAAACGCTCTCTCTCTCTCTCTCTCTCTCTCTCTCTCTCTCTCTCTCTCTCTCTCTCTCTTGTGTGTGTGTGTGTGTGTGTGTGTGTGTGTGTGTGGATTGGAAAGACTGAAGTGAAGTGGAATTGTGAAGCAGAAGTACACTAGTAGAGTGAGCTGAAGTTTTACATAATGTAAAGGTATGGCCACACTGTCTCTTCATAACAACCAGGCAACATGAAAAAAAATATCTTTTGACCAACAACTTGCCCTTACAGTAACCACATGCTTTCCTTTCAGTGACAGACCTGTGTGTGTGTGTGTGTGTGTGTGTGTGTGTGTGTGTGTGTGTGTGCAGACATCCGAAAAAAAACAGCCTAGGGACATAGACCTATATAACCACGTGTGAGTAGTCTCTTTTCAAAATTATCTGTATAATTTTTCCTTGTTGCTTAAACACGGTTTTTGCATATACATATATATATATATATATATATATATATATATATATATATATATATATATATATATATATATATATATATATATTTGTATGTATATATATATATGTATGTACACATGTATATATATGTGTGTAAAATGAATGTTGTGTATGATTGAATGTTGGTATGATTGTGCACTATAGAAATCCGAACCGCTGGACCGATCTAGACAAAATTTGGCACGTGGCCATCATATGACCGAACTTAGATTATAGGCGTGTATTTAGATTTGGTGGGGGTGTGTATAGCTTTAGCAGAGGGCCTGTGTTTAGGTTTAGTAGGGGTTGCATTTAGGTTTAGTGAGGGGTGTGTGTTTAGGTTTAGTGGGGGTGAGTTTAGGTACAGTGGGGGTGCATTTAGGTTTGGTGAGAGGTGTGTTTAGGTTTTGTGTGGGGGCTGTGACTATGTTTAGTGGGGGTGCATTTTTAGGTTTAGTGGGGGTGTGTTTAGGTTTAGTGAGGGTGCATTTAGGTTTAGTTGGGGGTGTGTTTAAGTTTAGGGGGGGTGCGCACAGTTTCACTATAGCATCACATGCCAAATAACAGTAACGACTAGGGCTATAATGGCCTCGTGTCTGCAAACGGTTTCCAATACAAGATAACCAAAGCATAAAGTATTGATTAATAAGGTAAATATGGCACTATATTAAAGCAAGATAATAAGCCTGTCTTATGGTCATAACTATAATTGAGTTTCTTCTTTATCATTTATATATTTTCCCATTTTTGCTGTCACTGAAGGTTTTCATTCATCGTTTAATATTGGCACAAAATCTTGTAGTCTTTTATCAGCGTCTTTCTAAGGCATTATTAACTTCAATATAATCCGGGGGCAGAGAGAGAGAGAGAGAGAGAGAGAGAGAGAGAGAGAGAGAGAGAGAGAGAGAGAGAGAGAGAGAGAAGACGGTATCCATGTATTACAAAAATCCCTGCCACATAATTTACCCCTGCAATCGTACATATGACTTTAGTATGTCCATCCTTACGAGAGAGAAAGTCATTTTAATCATATGCCATTTGACAACCAGATTAAACAACGCTTAGCAGTTGTTATACATCTCCCAGAAGACTGAACATCTAACAACCGAGAAAAACAAAACGCCCGTAGCAGAGTAGTAAAGTGCCAACACCCTTTGGTTAATTCATATACCAACAGCTTTAATTCATATACCAACTGCATCTTGCACCAAGGGGCTTCCATAACACTATTAGTCTTCTTTATTGTAACCTTCTTTACCGTCATTGGTTAAGGTCCCTCCGGGGAGGAGGGATCCGGCGGCATGGGAAGTGTAATATCTCCTGGATGTTTCATCAGAGATTTTATCGGGGAAGAAATACTCTGCAGCTCATACTGAGTGCTTTGATTGGGCCTTGAGTCTGTAAGATCTTTATTCTCCCTTTGATTATTCTTCATATGTTTACAAATAAAAACCTAATTTTCGAAATGAATTATTTGTGCCAAAACTCTTTGATATGAATAACACGTTTTGTGATTTGTTAGTTATATAATACTTTTCACTTCTTTTTGTGTATTTTTCTTTTTTTTAGGATGACCACAGGAATGCTGCGACTCTGCTCTCAGTAAGGAATTAATTTTCTCGGGTTACTGTAGAAAACCTTACAGAAAAGTGTCGCGTGAATTCGATAGTTAGACTTATTAACAAATGCCCAAAAGGGGCATGCCCAATAACGAAACTGTCTAGGGAAAGAGACGACACAGGGAAGTAAACATAATCATTACACTGAATAACTTTTTGTAACGTGAGCTTTCATAATATTGTAGCAACGTAATTCTTTGGCTTTGTTTCCCTTGTCATTCCATAATGTCCTATACAACAAAAATAGCTTCTCCTTGATAGCAGATAAGGGTTTAAGTTTGTGTGATTCACAATAACACTAAATCTGCCTGCCTGCATCTGTGTCGTTCTTGAGATTTGTATTCATTCATATTTGTTAGACGCTTCAAAATCAATGCTTTTCCTCTTAACTTGTACCTAAATGAAAAAGCTATAAGTTATATATAATATCTATATATATATATAAAATTTATATATATATATATATATATTATATATATTATATATCATATATATTATATATTAATATTTATATCTTTTAGATTAAGGTGCAAAAAGATACAAATAGGTTGCTTGTTATACAACTGGTCAAGAGGCTAATGTGCCAAGGCTTGTGATGTTGAGAGTCAGCACATTCATGAATTTGGTCAAATGTTCCCCAACATGACTGATAGGAAAACAATGACGTTGTGAGCGTCTTTCTGACCGGAGGTACAAATGAAAATTAAAAGTGAAGGTTTCACGTAGATGGCCATATACATTTCCTTATATAAATCTCTAAAGTTTATCTTTCTGTTACCCTCAATTTTTATATTTAATTTTAACATGGCTAATAGACTGAAAAGACATGGAAGAATTGTCCCAAATTCCTCATGTTGGGATATTCTATCGAGACAGTGTTTTATGCACATGCACAGTTAAAAAATAGTGTTATTATATAGTTATATAAGGGACTACATGTTGATCATGTAGAAAACAAATTCTGTAACATGGTTTAAAGTTTTTCTTTTTAAATCAGTATCATTTTACTTTTTTCCTTAAATACATGTCAGAACAAAAAAAAAAAAATAATATATTACGAAACATATGCTATCGTGCACGCTATTAAATCTAAACCTTGAAAGTTAATCTGATTACTCCCTTGAGTATTGTATCACATTCTGCATTACATTTCTCGCTCTGGGGATTTTTCATTTCAGGACGCATTATTTCGATAAATATTTCGCGTCCTGTCGTACATTTCTCAATCGTAAAAACTGACTACAGAGCATATCTCGATTTACTTAGTAAAAATAGAGTTTTGGGAATGAAATCCTCTTTTAGAATTCATACAGAAAAATATTTTAGTTTCGTGTCTTCACAATATACCCATGATATACTTTATCATGAAATGGTGAAGTGTTATTTCAAGAGAAAGAACAGCTTTCAAAGCAGATTTTCAAACTTACGTGCTTGTGAATCAAGTAAAGATCAATGCAGTCCCCCATTTACGATGTGTGACTATCATTGTGCTCATATAAGCATAATTTTTTGCTAGTTCCTAATAAGATTATTATTGGTTTTCCATTCTTTTGTTCGTTCATCGTGAATGAGCCTTACGATATCTGATGCATTGCCTTCGAGATAGATTTAGAAACCAACTACTAAGTCTCTCTCTCTCTCTCTCTCTCTCTCTCAGAGTGGCTGCTATTCACGTTTTCTTTTTATTCTCTCTCCCCTTCCTCTCATTTTCTCTTTCTTAAATGTTGTTTCTCTCTCTCTCTCTCTCTCTCTCTCTCTCTCTCTCTCTCTCTCTCTCTCTCTCTCTCTCTCTCTCTCTCTCTCTCTTGTAATGCATCGGCCTTGTACTCGTGGCCGTTCAGACCTGACTCTGTGAATAAATGCAAATTCCTAGAGTTTAAAATCTGGGATAATGTCGGTAGTCCCTTGTGCATATCCCCAAGAATATTCATAATTTTTCGTAGCTCTTAGAAAAGATTCTACTCTTTAATTATCGAAAATATTTTGGTAAGCTTCAAAATGTTTTTATACACTTTCAAGTAAAGCTAATTGCACTATAATTTTGAACAATAAAATACACTGATATGTCTTGCTCTTGTAGAAGTTTTTGTGCAAAATTCCTGACCTGAATAATCCTTGTGCTCAAATTCTTTCCATTTTATCGTCGATTTCCGAGCTTTACTTCAGGACTTGGTGAGGAGTCCTCATGTTTCCACAAACTTCGATTTAATTAATAAAGTTTTGATGGAATCAAGTGTGTGTTATTACATAACTTTAATGAGTTTTCCAGCGAATTAATCACTATTAAAGTATGAGTGACCTCCGTCCAACGCTATTCGGCTGAGGGAATTTCAGCTGAAACTTGTTCAGTTAGATTGACAGTGAAACACTTACGGATAGAATATTAATCACTGAAACGAAGAACTTTCTACAATTAGTGTCTGACTGGCGTGATGCATATTTGACAAGGGAATAACGCTCCTCTATCTCATGCTTTGAAAATGTTTTGATATAATAGTTTCTTATCTTTTCCTCTCTCTCTCTCTCTCTCTCTCTCTCTCTCTCTCTCTGTTATGCATATAAACCGATACAGCTTTTACAACAGTTGAGCGGTTACAACAAAAGCAAGAGAGTGTTTTTTTTTTTTAGGATAAAAACTCGTCAGTTACGCCTTAGGTTTTCCCTTGGCAATGCAACCACTCCACTAGTGGCTGACAAATACCGTTTTTTTTTTTTTACAATAACCGACTTAATAGAATCAATTATTATTTCTTATGGGGAGGGGGACATATACAACAAGGGCTTGAGAAAATAAAACCCTATCTATTATATTAATTTCCTTGGCTGCCTTTCTGTGTGTGATGTGTGGGTTTTACCCTCCCAGTTCTCCCCTCCCCATTCCTCTTCCCCTCCCTTCCCTCCTCCTCCACTTGCGACCAAACACTTAAATCCTTATTACAACTTGAGTCTCATCTGTCTCTCCCCATTTGAAGGTTTCATTGTCTATTCTCTTTAAGAGTTTATTATTTTTGTTCTTTTCTCTATTTGCGTCTGACCCTTCTTCGATTACTTTTTGTTAGCTTTTCTTATTTTTCGGCTTCTGTCACACATATTTTTCTTTATTCTTATAATCATGTGCACACACACACACACACACACACACACACACACACACATTATATATATATATATATATATATATATATATATATATATATATATATATATATATATATATATATATATATATATATATATATATATATATATATATATTAAAAATAAGTATTCATTTATCTCTATAAGATTTATGATCGAAATTCTTATCTTTCTTTGCATATTATGCTTGATAGTCTGCAATTCACATAAAGTTCTTATAAGGATTAATTTTAAAAAAGGGGTAAAACTACTATTTACAGTGTCCTCATAATATCTTAAATTTTCATCTTTGACAAACAAAAGTTGTGTACAACATCAACCTCTTCCTCTGTTTCAAAAAATGATTGCATAATAACTGTATTCCTTCCAAGGTGGGTTTTACCTATTTATTATCCGTTTCACAGAATACTGATTCTAAGTAAAAACTGGATGTCAGATGCATTAAAATTTTAAAGGCAGAATTCCAGTTATTAATGTGAGTAGGAAAATCATTTGAAGACCAAAACAATTTTCTTTTCAGAAGAATTATTTCAATTTTCCTTTGTGAGACAAGAGTATCTTAATGGATTCAGAGATGAATTATGTTACTATTCATATTCAGATGATTATCATGAGTTTTGTTGAATATTCGGACTCATTTGCATACTGTAAAAGTTACCCATTTTACATTGAAAAGGCAGTTTTTACTGATTTTGACCACAGCATACTTTTATTATGACAACTGTATTTAATACATGACTTGAATAATTGGTAATCTTAAAGACTAGATGTTTCTTCGTTGTTAATATTCTAATGAACTGAACAGAGTCACAACCACAAGTAAAGACACGCGGAGACTCACACAAAATCACAGCACTAAAGATTTGTTGCAAGATTTGTCTGTCGCCTAAAATATAAAAAGGGGTGGCTCCACAAGGGTGCAGAGGCTCCTTACAAAGTCATCCTTCAGTTGGGGAATCTAGGAAGAAAATCTTTTATAGCAAGCCCCCACAACTAAATGTCCCAAGTATATTCTGTAGTCTAGCTGTAAAACATAATGAAAAATAAAGTACAGTCTCATTGATTTAAAAAGCCATTGGCTGAAACCTTGGCTAATGCCCACCAGTCAACCCAGGTGTGAATTGATATTATTTTCACCTATGGTCAAGGTTGGGCGTTGGGCCAACAACTTCATCACTAGAAACTTGTTGAGCACTGGATATCTCATGCCACCCACTCAAAATGGGAAGGTAAAAAAAACAAAAACAAAACATATCACTCAACTCATTACTCATTTTCCCTTGGTTGAACTGGCTCTAAAGAAAGTTAGGCTATATTAGCAAGTCCTTTTTGTGATTAGGCTGCTATCCCCACGCCCTTTTTAAGTCCTGGCTGTAACCCACTGCCATCGACTGATCACGAGATTCGTAACTTGCAGCTAAGGACAACAGAGGCATAGATTTTATAAACAGGCCAAAATATTTAATCCGCCGCCCCCACAAAGGGAGTAATGTAATGTCTCGTGTGAATCGAGTTCGCAAAACCACATTTTCATGACATGAATTTGCGGTTCATATTTTCTCTCAGCTGAGGATAAATCTGAAGCGAAGGCCTGAATTACAAAATGTCACATGGCAGTGACCTGGGCGCTCAAAAATGTGGATTTCTTGGTGTCTGGTATTTCAGTTCCATTATGAGGTATGTCGCGAGTGAGATTCTGTTTGCGCTTATGTAATTTAGGTTGGACTCATTTACGCAGCCAGATAACGTGTCTTTCCTTTATTGTGTTTTTTTTTCGTTAATTGACTTGCGGTAATAATGATAATGACGTGAACATTAATTTTATAATAATAATAATAATAATAATAATAATAATAATAATAATAATAATAATCAAGTCAAAACTCAACGCCGGAAACATGACGAAAGCCATAAACACGTGGGCAGTACCAGTAATCAGATACAGCGCAGGAGTAGTGGAGTGGACGAAGGCTGCACTCCGCAGCATCGACCAGAAAACTAGAAAAGTATGACAATACACATCACTACACCCAAGAGCAAATACAGACAGACTCCAATATCTGAAAATCAGCGAAGACGAGTGGCTTTGCATGGGAAGGAGGACTGACGAAAGTAGACGAAGACCCAGAAATATACAGAGACAGGAGAATGAAAAACAGAACAGAGGAATGGCACAAAAAAATGCACGGACAGTCAAGACAGACACGATGAACATGGCAATGGCTTTCCCTGGTTGAAGGAATGCTAACAGGGCACAAGATCCAGATATTCCAAAGAACAGTAGATAGAAATAACATCTCACCCACATGCAAGTGCCTGAGACCATAAAACACACAACAACGAATGTGCGCTTGCACAGAATAATACAAAAAGACATGATTCACTAGATTCAAGAAACATAACTCCTGCTAAGGCATGAATTCAACACCAACCTGAGAGAGCATAGAAAACGAGCAGGCAAAGATTTTCAGAACAGAACGGGCCAATAGACCAAACGTGACGTTGATTGACAAAATCAAGAAGAAACATCCTAACTGATGTTTATGGAACACCAGAGTAGATGAGAAAGAAAAGAAAAAATCGATAAATCAAGACCTGAAAATCGAAATTTTCATGACATGAAATTTTGCACAATCATAGAAATTTTCCCAAGATCCCTGAGGATAAATCTGTAAAACTAGATAAAGACCTGACTCATGCAGAAGAGTGTGTTACTAAAAATGTCACATGTGAGAAAAGTGATGGATGTAAGGCGCTGCAACCCAGAAACACTTTGGGTTTCGATGACTGTGTCAGAAGCCAAAAAAAAAAATAACAATTTCAATGATAATAACAAGATATGTTTGCGTAAATGATGTATATCAGATATCGGTTTCAGAAGCATTTGATGTCCAATAGTATGGACGCTGAACTCATTTACAAAGCCAGATAACAGAATTTATTTCTATTAAAAATAATAATTTTAATCATAATTTTATGCTCATTGTCCCTTGATGTAATAAAATAGATAAGTTAATTTATAAAACAATTTGATATTTTAATAATAATAATAAGTATTTAACAAATGTTTTATTTACTGTGCATTGTATTTCTAATTACAGGATACAACAATACACCCAATAATCCCTTGCAAAATAATAAACTCAAAACGTAATCTTCTCTGGCCTGAGGAGGGGGTAAATACGTGTAAGCAGAGGAATATCAAATACCATATGGACATTTTTACTTCTTTGGAAATTTCTTGTTTAACTGCAAACATACTTTTTTGAACTGAATGGTATTTGTATCTTATAGCAAATGCCTTCATTTTATATTTTAGTTTTTTTTATAAATCTTTTTTTAATCTATTCAAAAATGATTTTGCGTGAATCACAATTTGAAAATGAAATTAATCGAGTATCTTTGACGAATGGTAATTATTAGTATCACTCATCAGGACACAATAACCAATGTCAACTGGATGCTTTTGCATTTCATATTTTTTCTGATTTTAAATATTCAGGATGGGTCAGTTTCTAAAAATGTTTTCATTTATTGTACATTGTGTTTAATAATAAATTTTGTTTCATTCTTACAACAGAGTACTACCTAGGCCCTCTCCTTGCAAAACACATACCCCCTTAAAACCTCCTATGTTCAAATCAAACAAAACAAAAAAAGAATGGAAAAGAAAAAAGAAAAAATTTTCAACCAATGGCTTTATTTTCTCACACACACACTCACGCACACACACCAAACTCTGGCTTGAGGAGAGGGTAAATACTCGGGTATGCAGAGTAATATCACCATATGGACATTTTCCCGCTTATCTTTGAAAATTTGCTTGTTTAACTACAGACATACTTTTTTTTCCGAACTGAATGGGCACCTTTATCTTACTCTTAAGCAAATGCGATTCTCTTCTTTTCATGCTTATATTTTAGTTTTTTTTTAAGATAAATCTTATTTTTGTACATCTGACATATCAAGGGACGCTGGCTCTTTTTCGTGATGTTTACCAGAAGTCGTACATTTTGAAAATGAAATGAAGACTGTGATTGCCGGTCGGGAGTCTGTCGTCTGAGAGGCGAATGGTACGCGGGTTTATTAATATCTTGTGGTTATCACGGGTTCATCAGGACCACAATAAGTCTTCAATGTCAGTGATTTATACTGGATACGGGAAGGATTTTGAACTGCATATTTTTGCATGATTTTGCGAAATACATTCAGGATGGGATATCATATCCCTTCAATATTTCATATGACATATATATATATATATATATATATTATATATATATATAGAGAGAGAGAGAGAGAGAGAGAGAGAGAGAGAGAGAGAGAGAGAGAGAGAGAGAGAGAGAGAGAGAATAATGTCGTATTTTACCACATCACCTATAATGCATGAATATGCCTGAAAGTTTTGATTAAACTTATCAAATGAAAATCAACAGTGAATCAAATCCTAACTGCCAAGGAAAGAAAGACCATTGAAATCCTTGGTATTACCTGTCACAGGACTTCTGAGTTTATGCGCTCAATCTTTCCAGAATTTTAACGAATATGAAGATGAAAAAGAGACAGCAGGAGGATTCTGATGATGTGAACGGATCAATATGAACGTGAGTCTTACCTCTGATTTATTTTCTTTCATCTTTATTCATTCTTTCATCTCAAATTATCGTGGTTTCTTCAGTACAAAGATTTTCTTTAATTACCTAGTATTTTCTTCAATAAAATGCTAAGTTTCTAATTTCGTTGTGTTTGCTTCAAGAAAATGCGAATGCTTTTGAGTTTTGCAATGACAACGCAAACATCTTGGCGAATATGTCACGTTTTCAACAACATAATGCAAGGCATTTTCACCTGAGCCGTGTTTTCAGGAAAATGAATCTTGCTTTTTCTTGAAAAGTGAAACATTAAGCGCCAATGACTTTATCACCTCGACAGGCTCTTAATAGTTTGTAAACACGACAAGGGTAAGGCCCTTGGGCGAGGCGAGTCAGCAAAGTTTTAAATAAGCTGCCACAACGTTTTCCGGCTGAAAAAAGCGTATAGGACGGACTAAGGAGACACCATTAAGCACCTATCGGTTTTGAACGTCCAAGAGGACGATTTGAAGAAGGGAAACACTACTCAGATCCTGTTAGTTGGAAATTCTAAGTTGAAATTTTCCTTATTTCTTGAATCCCCGTTACTTAATGCGTTGTCAATTGTGTAAACATGCAAATATGCATACTCTAGATAGATTTGTAACTTGATTAAAGACACGTATTTTACACGCATAAATTCATAAATAAAAAGTCTGACAAAACTAAATTTTAAAGAAAACGATGCCGCCAATGAAGTGTTCTGAGAGAAATTGATGGAAATGGCGGTTTTGCCTGCCAGGGAACTTTGACATTTATGATCTCCGGAACCTTCCGTCATTTCCAAAGATGAGGGAGACGATAAAGGGCGAACGAGAGGTTATGATGATGGAAATGGGCCGGGATGAATGTCAGTTTGGCCTTTTATTCTCTTCCTTTTGGTTTTTATTTCTGTTCTCTTATATTTATGCACGTCTTCTATTTATTATGCAAAAAAAAAAAAATACCTAACTAATTCTGTAGAGATTTGACAAGAAAATACTTAACATTATTAATTATGTCGTATACTCTACTTTAAAGCACTTACCTTTTCCAACTGTTCTGTGCCTCTATAACACGGGGAAAATCAGCGCACCCTTGAACATCCATCGACGCTTGTGTTCCTGAAAAAAAAAGACATTTTAGTGTTTACAATTGTGTTTGTTTGTTTTCATTTAAAGGAAGATTTACGATGTGACTGGGAAATGTAGCTCATGACTGAAAGGTAGTTACTAACCCGGTTGTGAAACAGAAGGAACAGAAAATTCAGTTTATTTTCACTCCTCTTGGATATATGGCAGCCTATTCCTGCGTTAAATATTGCTTCAGTTTTAAGGAATATACAGGAGAAGCACTGAACCATGAACATATGAAGGGGTAAACTAAATGAATGGCGTGAGGAATACTGATCACAGGTCCTGACCTAAATCTTGAGAAAAATCCCTGAAATCTGGTAAAAGCAGACAGACCCTGAAGAAGACATGTCTTCTATTTTCCATTCTTCGACCGCTGACCCCTCTCTCAATTTCATGGATTGAAAGGAGGGAGATTCTCAGAAAGATAAAGCGAAATTAAACTAAAATATTTAGGTCACACGCTGATTTGAATACGCCAACATGCTCAGTATTTTCTATTATTTTTTTTTTTTTACTTGGTATCAAGGAAGTATTTGGAAATTTGACATACACAAAAATTTTATTTTTGATACTTCGAGACTTCGGCATCTAAATAATCCAGGTTTTTACGTCATCGATAGTGCCCATAATATTTCTAGTTTTTTTAAAAGGGAAGCATCAAATCGAATTATGCAATTAAGTTAAAAAGCATTTAGTAAAAAAACTTAATATCTAAGACAATTATTGCAGGCGTTCCGAGTCAGCAAAACAACGCAAATGAAGTTTATTTCCTTTCCCTAATGATTATGAATAATCTCAATCGGTGCAATTTCTCCAGAGGCAGCTCTGTATTGCATTGCATCTTACCTCCCTGTTCAATGTTTCCTCCTCTTCTCCTCACCAGAACTTCCCCCCCTCCTCCTCGCCTTCCCTATTTTTCATGATAAGTTTCACCTAAAGCATTTCTTCCTCTCAGTTAGTTCACTGCACGCTCAGCTCAAGGTCTCTCATATTTCTTAAAATCAGCCCCTACCCACACCGCTTACACTTGCTGCACATCTCTTTGAGTAAACTCTAATTTGATTGTTTCCCAGTCTGGTCTTTCCGCAAGTCCTACTTTGGACATTTTATATTAACTTTTCTCTTCCCTTGTGACCAAACTTCTATAAACCTCTCTTATTAGTCTGTGCCTAACTTAGCCCTCATCCCTTTCATTTCGACTTGTTGTCATTTGCTTTACTCCTGTTCTCGCAGCATCATTCTTCATTCAGTATCAGCACTACTTCCATCTCTTCTTTTACTTTGCGCGTCACAGATTTCCACTTCCCCGATCTTACATGTTCTTTCTATCCACTATCAGCCATGGTTTCCTTATAAGTCTGCAAATGCTGATTGTGTGAGTGGATTTCGCCCCATCTCTCTCTGACAGTGGTTTCAATTTTCGAACAACGTTATCAACTAAGAAACTTTATATAAGCGCTTCCTTTCATGGCTGTATAACAGCATGCCTTTTTTTCACGTCTCTTTGTCTGCTGTCTGGCTGTCTGTCTCTCTTCTCTCTTTTCCCTTTGACCTTTCCCGAGACGTAAAATGCTCCCTTTCTCCAGGCTGAAAGTTCAGCTAGATATTCATAAGCTGTTAACCTTCTCCTTTCCGGGGAAACAAAGGGAGACAAAAGCCAACCATTTCTTCTTCTGCCTTAAAGGAAGAGATGATAATATGACTCTTCTTCTTCTTTTCACGACTCAAGAACACGTTCAGAATTCAATGTTCCTCACGTTCTAGACCAGATACCTGGTTTTATTTGTCTTCCTTTCGATGTAACGAATTCCAGACTTTCTTTTTCCTCATTTGTTTCATTACATTGGCTTCTTAGTCTCACTGTAACAGACTGATACCAGTTTCAGGTGTTATGCTTTGTTGCGGAATTTCATTTTGTTTTTCTCAAGCAATCAGGGAACATCTGAATTAACCCTCTCCTTTATCCGATATTGTGACCAGCATGGAGGTGGGAATTCTGTCGCATCTTTGCATACCTAATATTAAAGAATATGTTTTTATAACTAGATTTTTAAGATTTTATCCGATTGTACTCGTACATTAGAAGATTCTTCAATGCTTCTCTGTCTTATAGTTTGATATTATCAATGTCAAGTTGAAACTCCAAGGATTTCTTCTTTGATGAATATACAGTACGTGCTTCTTTAAAAAAAAATGGTGCATTCTCTTGAAAATCTCAAGGAAGAGGATTCCAGAACAATGAAGAATGCAAACACCTCTCAAAAAACTCTTCTTTGCTTTACCATGAGATTATAATATGCTACATAAGAACCGCTTTAACTCTCTGTCTGTATGTCTCTGTCTCTCTTTCTTTACCTCCCATGATTATTATTAATAGTCAGCCAGACCACTGAGGTAGATTTTTAACTCTGACGTGTCTGCACATTCATTACCAATTTCAATGAGAGAGAGAGAGAGAGAGAGAGAGAGAGAGAGAGAGAGAGAGAGAGAGAGAGAGAGAGAAACCTTCCTCACGCTCATAAAATGGTCATGACATGGTTCCTGCAAAGCTAACACTATGTAGGGGCGTGTTTAAGGACCCCGGATATGGGACGTGTCCTGGACGTCGCTCTTGCAGATCCAGATGGCCCATACAGTTCCAGTTTTATGGAGACCTTTGAGATAAACGGCCATTAACATCTGAAGGAGACAAGACTTGTATGATTAAGACGGCATGGAAAGTGTCCTTCACACTGCAGGATTTCGTAACGAGATTTTGTAAGGGCTAATGTATTAAAGTTATTCTCAGGGATATGTGAAGTAGATACTCATTACTGTCTTCCTTTATATTTTTCATCGTTTTGTTACTCTTGACTATGATGTACATTTTGAGCGTTCTTGATGTTACTGGATATAAATATTTTATAGTAAGTTGGTTATGTGGAAGAGAATTTTAAAAAAATATTCTGGAAATGCGAATCATATTTACGATTTAAAAACCGGTACAAACTTCCTTCTTAGTAAAATACGTATTTACATTTATTTTCAAGGAAATAAAAATCAGCTTTCAGGACACAGTATTATTATGATTTTTCTTTAAACGGCCACCTTATGATGAGCTAGAAACTTGAGAATATTTTGTCAGGGAATACTGATTCTATAAAAAAAAATTAGAAAAGTACTACGATTAGTAATATTGGAAACAACAGTGAGTTTTTGGAATAATAGCTTTATTAAAATCATAAGATTAGCGAACTGTAATTGCATTTTCGATACAAAATTCCTAATGTTTATATAAATTATCTGTGGTCGTGTATGCGTGTATGCGCGAGCGTGCAGCATGTAAACTAGAGGATCTTAACTCCATGTTACATTACTACTTCTTCTTCTTCTTTTAACGTGCTTTTCTTCCCATTTTTGTATGGGGTAAGCACGATGCCTTCTTTTGAAGGACTTTTTAATTTGGCTTTGGGGTAGACCTGTGGTCTCGATCGGCTGCCCTGCCTGACATCGCTTAGACCCCGGTACGTATGTTTCATGTATCATACCCGACCCAACGCCCTTTCTTCCCAGCAGCGAGAAGTTATTGCGCGGGTATGGCGAGAGTTCGAGACGTGTGAGATGTTTGTTATGTTTTTAGAAGGTGTTGTAGTGGCTTTGTTTTTGTGTATTTAGTCTGTAACACCCATTTGCTTTTTACAAACCTATCCGTTGATTACATATATAATCCCGGGATGTCTACGGATAGCAAAGTGTCTGCCCTCTGACCAGTCGGCTGCGGGTTTTGAACCCGCGCCACAGACCTCTACGAAGTCCGAAGCTGCATTACTACTAAACCTTGAAGAAAAAGCATCGCGCCATAATATACTTTATATTTTGTAACAGCAATACAAATGCAAAATTTCTTGAATATTGATTTGATATCTGACGGGACATGCATATTATAGCGGTAGTGAAAAGAGGCATACAGAATGGCTAAGGAAAACCTAAAATAAAAAAAAAAATACGTGTGTTGCAATTAAAAAGTTTTGTAAAGACGAGCTATGGAAATCATACGGGCGTTTAGGGAAAATGATGGTAACAGAGAGAGAGAGAGAGAGAGAGAGAGAGAGAGAGAGAGAGAGAGAGAGAGGAGATTTTGTACGAAAAAGGTGGAAAAAACACACACACACACACACACACACACACACACACACACACACATATATATATATATATATATATATATATATATATATATATATATATATATATATATATATATATATATATATGTGTGTGTGTGTGTGTGTGTGTGTAGTCTCTCTCACTAACCTGTGAAGCCCTCTGCCCACCATTGTAACTGCATAGCTTGCAGGATTCGTCAGTACTGTATCTATTTCTGAATTTAATCATTAACAAGCATACAAAATATAGCATATCAGTACAAAAATCTTGATGTATAATATAAATTTCTTTTCTTTCTGCATAGTTGCTGTCACTGAAATACTTGTCATTGTATAAAAACAAACGAAGAAAAAAAAACGAGTGCAACTGTATGCAGAGAAAGGGGAGGCGTGCTGGTTAATGGAACAGCCATTGTTTTGGGCGACAACACAAATAATTATTTTTACTGATTAACTAATCTTTAATTTGTATTTGAATTTATGTTTGGGTTTAATCGTAAGAGCAATACTCTTTGGTTTAAGGTGATCTAAAATTAATTTGCTATAGGACTACGTAAATTTTATGCTATTTTCAAGCTAATTGAAGGGGAAATATAAAAGCTATATAGTTTTTAATGTATTTATTGAGTAATAATAATACTGAATCGGGAAATATATGTCGAAAAATCATATGTATGTATCTTTCCTATATGCCAAGAAGCATCTATTAAAATGCCTTAACGTTAAAGTTATAATTTAAAAGTGAATGTTAGCAAACGAGGGCAATTAACCACATATAGGCCTATAGCCTACAGCTTCATTTACAATACGACTGCATATATTCATAAACAAACCACATAATATAATTGCTTAAATGTATAGTCGCATAAAACAAAGGGTAAATAAAGAAGAGATATAATTTTTTGGGTTTATACAATTATTGGAACTAGACCCATACGAGGCTACCAATCGGCTCCGCCAGATTCAACCACTTATAACCATGGAATTTTAGTAAATAGCCTAAACGTTCTGTGAACCGCAACTATCTCCAAGTATTCTAAATTCTAGCGATGATTTCTGAGTTTGACTACATATGGAATAAGCACTCTAGTAACTCTAGTTCAGCTCTGTGATAAAATTCTATTGCCATTCGATAAACAAAAAAAGAAAATAAGATAGAAATAAAATGTTAAAAAATTAATAAAACAAAACGGATGGAAGAAAATGCCTCGTTTTAGACCAGTTTTTTTTTTTTACTTTATTTGTTAGGAGATATCTAACACTTTTCTGAAAGTTTACCCCACCTTACTGAACTGGATCAAACCTTCCATTCCTAACCAACCATCTACGGACATGGCCTTTAACAAGTGGATTGGAACTGGAGAGCTGGGAAAAATTATTAATAGACCTATATATGGGTGATGCTTACCTGATCTTCCGCCTCCGATCGCTCATTACGAATATAAATATAAAAAGACACCTTTACTTTGTGTTAGATTACGCAGGAAATTAAATAGGTAAATATATGAAGCTATGTAAGTATTTAATTTACCTTCAAATGGGATGAAAAATATCAGAAATTTGTTGACGTCAATGAAATCAGCTGATGAGGTGACAAGTGTAAGATTCCATATCCCGCCAAAACAATGGCTGTTCCATTAACCAGCACGCCTCCCCTTTCTTTGCATACAGTTGCACTCGTTTTTTTTTTTTTCGTTTTTTTATACAATGACAAGTGTTTCAGTGACAGCAACTATGCAGAAAGAATAGAAATTTATATATTACACCAAGATTTTGTAATGATATGCTATATTTTGTATGCTTGTTATTGATTAAATTCGAAATAGATACAATACTGACGAACCCTGCAATCCATGCAGTTACAGTGGTGGGCGGGGCTTCTCCGCCAGGTTAGTGCGAGGAGGCTATAGTATGTACGTATTTATGTATATATATGTATATAGGTTTGTGTAACTGTGTGTACACAGAGAGAAAGAGGGAGAGAGAGGACCAAAGCAAAAGTAAACCGGAAGCATATGAGCTGCACCTCCGCTCTCGATATTTGCAAGGTCGTCGTGTGAGACAAAAAGAGGCGGATCTGCCGCAGATGAACGGCTTCTCCTGAAGAAGGGAGACAAGAGACCTGCCCAAACAGCCTGAGGCCCTGAGATGTTGCAAGGGCGCGTGAACCACCAACCTACCGAGCACTTCCGGTTTCTTTCTGGTTCTCTTGGAAAGAAGGAAGAAATAAAAAAACGCAAAGTCCGCCTGAGAAAGACTAAATTAGGTTACAGCTTGTGGAATGGGAAACCTAGTATTTATGATATGTATGATGAGTGCACAAATAAAATATGAGCAAGTGTTACCGAATGTGGGCATCAATCTCCATGGTTGTAATTTTGTAATTTTCTGTGTCGGAATGACGCATGCTTACACGGAAGTGAAGATGCAGTTTACTAGATGTTTGAAAAATAATGAATAATTATAAGTTATGGAGGTTATTGGACGAACCTTGAGAGCTGAAATAAGTATTTATTGTTGTTAGAAAACGGTGCACTTTTAGAAATTAATAAAATTCAAGAAATCGTTTTTATTTCCTACGTAACGAGTTGAACAAAATGCATTGAAACTAAAGTTTAAAAAAAAAAACTTTCTTCGTCAAAACTGGTTAAATATGTTAGCAAGGCATGGAAAATATAATTGCAAACTTTTTTTCCCTGTCGTTACTTAATCCCAAGTTTTAGACTGTATTCAACAGTCTCTTCTTATGCTCTCCGATATATTCCATTTCGATTCGTAAAAGCCTTAAGTCAGGCAATGACTTATTGCTCAGGGTATTTTCTTATTTTCGCTAATGTACACATACGAGTACAGTCTCCTATAGAGCATTCATATGATTATATTCACCAACTATTATGTAACAAACGTGGACATCCAAAAGCATATAAATGCAAACCAAAACCAAGGCATAAAACTTTAATACACATGGGCGTACGCGAAACTCTGTTCAGGAAAACTCACTCACTTCTCGTCTGTCTTCTCTCCTTTGCTATTCTTCTCGGTTACACACGAGCAATCTGCGCCCGCGCATCTTCTAATAATATTAGATATTATCAGGTCGTCTGCTGCGGTTGTTTGCCTACCTGGTTTTTCCTTCTCGCACGGGAAAGTCTTTCATCTCAGGCAACTCGGCCTCTTTTGTCACGCGCGTCGTAAATGCAAATATTGTAGTAAAAAAGCCACAATAATATAATTGTCGAAGTGGCAGTTGTCGCAGAAACAACAGGCACCGATGCTGAAAGTCGTTCTCCACCCGCGAACCACCTGGTCACCAGTGGTGAGCACCGTACGCTCGAGCGACCGCCGTTAATAAGATCACAAACGGTTGGCCCACAGATACCGGGAAACAGCCATTACGTAACTGCCAAGTCCACACTGAAAGAGAGTTCGATGTTTTCCTGGATCGACTATCACCAAAATTCTTTTCAACGTGTCTTTTTAAGAAAAAAAGTATTTGTATTCAGTTGGCTGAAGAGGACTGTTGCGCAAACGGTCGAAAGCTCCTCGTTTTTATCCCTTTTGTATATTTTTATATCTAAAATACAATTTATCAATTATATTACTGTGGCTTTTTTCTCATTATTTTCGATCACAATATAGTGATGCTCCCACAGAAATGCAAATATTAGTCGGGAAGAGACATTGACACTCAGAACCATTTATTTGCTCTCTCCTCTCTCTCTCTCTCTCTCTCTCTCTCTCTCTCTCTCTCTCTCTCTCGTGCGTGACTGCTTGTCTTTTTTTAACAGTGCTTTCCCAGTGTCATATTATTTGTAATGATCGCACCAGTAACCATCCTCTGGTATAAACATGCAATTATCCTCTGACGAAGCGACCTTGCTTGTGTGTATCGTTTTTCATACATATTACTCTTATTTTTTCATATTTAGTTCTGTGGTATTTTGGATTCTGTATTGGTCAACTCAGTTAAAAGGATCTGTCTGAAGTGTTACTTGTAGATTTTAGGTTATTAATAAGGAAATAATCATATATCATAATTATTTATCTCCTTCAAAAAATATAGCTCTGTAAGAAATTCAGTGGGTAAAAAGTTATTTTACTTTTGTAAAATCAAATGTCAACGAGCAAAAACGCCACAATTAGACTTACTGTCTTCTAGCTCTGCAGGAGCTCTCTGCCACTGGCCTCTACAGAACTACGCAAAATGAGGGTACCACTGTCTGACCTTCTTGACAGTCTCTTATGTTACCGTCATTTTCGAACTCATCGGCACGCCAGTTTTATAGTTATGTTCTCTGTTTTTTTTTTTTTTATGTGTATTTTGTGGTCACGTGATCTGTAACCTGAAATGACCATTTTACTTATACGGCTGTAGTTAAGTTATGATCTGTAACCTTCCTTGGTCAACCTTAGTTTATTTGATTATATTTATAGTTAAGTGATCCATCCCTCTTTCCAGTTTACGAAAAAAAGTTATGGAAAAGGAATCACGCAAAAGAAACAAAGTTAGAAGGGAGAGGGAAAGGCAGCATTGGGAGGGCTGGAGGACAGTAGGCTACTTTCCCCTTTTAAAAAAATAATAAATAAATCCAATAAAAGTTGGTCTCGTACTATATGTATCCGATATAGATAGAGGTGAACAATATCCTTCTCTCTCTCTCTCTCTCTCTCTCTCTCTCTCTCTCTCTCTCTCTCAATGAGATTGTATATTATTCATAAAGAACGATAGAACAAAATAAAAATTTAAATATAAATTTAGTCGACAGAGATCCTATCCCACCAAATTTCCGGTAAAAACTTAATTCAATGAGACGTTATGTTTCAGTAACAAAAAGCTCTCATGACTTATGAACAACGACATTTTCCCGCACACTGCGCATTAAATGGAGTGGAGAGTGGACCCACGTTAAATCTTCCACACACATAATAGCTGGGTAATGGACAGGCAGCCGACCGAATTTTTTGCGAGCATTTTAACGTGGAGGCTGATCACGTGATTCATAAGTTATTTGTGGGATTTCCAAAACATTGATTTTTTGTCTATAAGCTGGAAATTGGAATTGTCATAAATTGATAAATTGTGCTCTTTTCGGGAGTTAGAGACTTTAGTTATTAGTTTCTATATTAGCTAAACTGAGAAATATATAGATAACTTTTCGGACTTTTACGAGTAGAAGTAAACATGAATCATTTGCAGCCATAACATTTATGTATTAATCACTTTCTTACAGTTATTCGTGTACTGAAGAAGTTGCCATTACGAATTGCAGATATTGCCTCAGTATTATCAAATTATGTAATGTTGATGATAATGTTTAAAAAACAGTGAGCCACTTCATCCTAAGACTGAAGAGGACCAAGCTACGGAATCTGGCGCCGTCGAAATTTGGAAATTAACGTTATATTGTCACCATTGGTATTAAGGGAAATGAATGTAGAGTACGAGATTTTCCACCACTTAAAAAGAGCAGCGAGATACTCTAAACAATCAGTCACTCAGGGAAGCAAGCAAGCAAGCAAAACGCACATGGAAGCAGGGATTATGAATACCTCTATCTGTGCTGAGATAATTCTGAGAATCAAGTGGAAAGTCAATGCAAAAATAAATTATTAATACTTTATATGCATAACCGAAATCCAAATCCTTTTGTTGACAACGACACTTTTTGAAATTCTGGATATTTTTTTCGCCAAACAACCAGACAACTTTAATTTACACTTTAAAAAAAATAGAATGAAATATTTGGACAACGCAAACGACCTTCGCAAGCAGCTCTTCTAATGGAAACCAAACGGGTCAGAAGAAAAACAGATGGAAAGCAAACGTCTCTTTGGGAACAAAACCATGACAGTAAAATTAATACACAACAATTTTATGTAGCGAGAAAAAAGTAACTGAATGACTGATAAAGAATCTCTTTTCTCATATCCGAACTCTCGGGATATTGTTTTAAAAATCTGTGATACTTCTCAAGAAAATAACTAGAAAAAAGTTTTTATTATTATTATTATTATTATTATTATTATTATTATTATTATTATTATTATTATTATTATTATTAAAAAGAAGATAGGGCAGTGGAACACTATACGTTTATGTAATGGACACTATCCAGACAGAATACGTGAAGCTATGAGGAAAACCATTCGGACACAATATGAACATAAATTTTCGAAGCAAGAAACATCAGAAACCATTTAAAAAAGATTAAAGCTGAGGCATGGCAATATGCAGTCGAAATAGCCGTCATAAGAAAAGTTTATAAGAAACAAACAGTCCCACTATTTGCGACTCAGCAAAATTCAAAGGATGAACGAATATGTTCCTCATGAGGAATTAAACTTTTTTTTTTTTATCCACAATATGAGAAAGTGGATTACTCTTCTGTTTTCCGGATGTCGCTGCTGTTGATTACTTGTTCCTGACAAAAGGACAAGTGTTGCGTAAAGTCCCTGAATATGCGTATTTCTTTATCGGCTCCACAAATTTATTTCAGAGAAAAGGTTCCCTGTTTTCCATTAAACATCTTGCATCGAAACTATTTCATAACTTTCGTAAAGGGATTGCTCTCTCTCTCTCTCTCTCTCTCTCTCTCTCTCTCTCTCCTCCTGGTACTACGCACACCATTTCTCTGAAATAAATTTGTGGAGCAGATAAAGAAATACACATTTTCAGGGACTTTATGCAATACGTGTCCTTTTGTCAACAACAGCAGTATCCGGAAAAACAGAAGAGCAGGATAATCCATTTTCTCGTATTGTGGACTGAAAAGAAAGTTTAACCATTATAAGTAAATTTAATAGTCTCTCTCTCTCTCTCTCTCTCTCTCTCTCTCTCTCTCTCTCTCTCTCTCTCTCTCTGTGTGTGATACAGAAACAAATGTTTGGTCAAGAAATTAAAAATCTTACTTTCTTTGATACCCTCTGTGATATCGACGAGAGGCCCTGAAGCTAGAAGCTGTCAAAATAAAAAAAAAATGTTGGAAAAACTGTTATTATTATTATTATTATTATTATTATTATTATTATTATTATTATTATTATTACTGACAGTTTAATCAAAATAAGGAATAAACCTGGACACTGCAGCTGAAAAGCGAATCATTTCGACATTATACGCAGAGGATGAATGTACCATAAATAGATAATCTGAGACCTTTGTAAAAATTAAAGCTGGCCCGTGGTAGCACAAAGTTGGAATCCCTGTAAAACGAACAGATAAAAAAAAAACTTTGTTCTATTTACGACCAACCAAAGTCCAAAAGCTGAACGCATATATTCATGAAGACTCGGCCTTTGTTAAAAAAAAACCCTCCGCCATAAAGGAAAATGGATTGCTCTTTGATGAGATTGTGGATGAAATTGAGAGTGGTAATAGTGAAGAAGATAGCGTGAATCTGAGAGAGAATGGAGGAGAAAATGTAAATTGAATGTTGCTGGAAGAGAGAGCGAGTCTGAGAAGGATTATGTGCCCGCGAACGCGTTCTAGAGGACCTAAGAAGAGCATCCGTGGGTGTTGCGTAAGGCAATTTGAAATGCAGTGTGAAAGTGTTGGTTGGAAATGCTAAAAGGGGGAGAATTATAGAGGGACAGAATGAATTTTGATTTAGCATTTCCCAACGTTCTGTGTGTGTGTGTGTGTGAGAGAGAGAGAGAGAGAGAGTAGGAGCGAGTGTAATTGTCTAGTAAGTGTTTCGGTTGTTGGAAGAGGGATATGTCGTTAGTTGAGTTTCTGTTTACGGCGCTGTTTGTCTGTGGAAATGTGAAGGAGATTTCGGTTTTGGGAGAGTCTTTAGTCAGAGCTAGTGCCGGTCAGTGGTTTCGTGTTGGACAATTTTTTTCCGAGAGTTGTTAGTTTTTCTTGTTGGTGTGCTATTTATTTGTGTGTATATGGTTCTATTTCCTTTTTTTTATTTATATTTCCTTGTTGTGTAGAGTCTGTCTTCAGTTTTGTTTGTGTGGTTTTGTGTGCTGTGTTGGCGACCGTGGACACCTTAATCCATCTCCCAGCAACCGAGGATCAGGGTGAGTGTTGTGTGTGTTCTATGTATCTGTGTTGTGTGTTGTTTTTGTGGTTTTGAATTCCGCCACAGTGTTTGATTATCTCAAAAGAAAAAAAATTAATGCCTCATAATTTTCTGTTATTAAACCAAATAATTATCGTTAGATGATAATTACCCTAAATCGGGAAGAAGGTTTTGCACAATGTCGTATCCATGCAGAAGCTTGGATACGACATGTGTCTACACAAAATAATATTTTGAAATCTCTCAATAACTAGCTTCATCCCGAATTTGAATACCAACCAATGATTTATGAATTCCATGAGTCCAGGTTAATGAGCTTCTTTGTAATAATTTTCTTCTTCATAATTCATCTTGGGGAAGTTATTCTAAAGGTAGAGTGAATTCAGTGATATGAGGTTTGCTGCATATATTTGTATAGCCTATATACATTTATCCATTTATCAAATGATTCAGTTTTCTTTTTCACTTTTCTGGAATGTATCACACTGTAATCAGAGGCAGTATTAAGACACACACGCTCTACATTTGTACATTAATCATATCGTATTTGTCACTTGTTATTGTTTCAGATTCTTTATCTATCTCATTATATGTATCATTCTACGGCCTATTCGCCGATATACATATCTGCCTTGTACGTACATGTTCTGTTATGCTCTGTATATGTCATTTTATGTCTTTCAACAAACACAATTCTGTACAGATGCAGCGAGGGCTGCAACCTGCAGGTCGCCCCCCACCTTTCCGTCCGCTCTTCTCATTATAAGTACCTGTCGTTAAGCTAAGTATACCTTAGTTTTACCAGACCACTGAGCTGATTAACAGCCTCCTAGGGCTGGCCCGAAGGATTAGACTTATTTTACGTGGCTAAGAACCAATTGGTTACTTAGCAACGGGACCTACAGCTTATTGTGAAATCCGAACCACATTATAGCGAGAAATGAATTTCTATCACCAGAAATAAATTCCTGGGGAATTGAACTCCGGCCCATCGAGTGACAGTCTGAAGCTCAACCGACTCAGCCAACGAAGGGCTAGTACCTGTCGTGAACAATAAAGAACTACAGGCTGCTCTATGAGCAAGAGCCCGTGCTTGCACAAGGCCAGCTAAATCTGAAACAACAACAACAACAATAAAGAATCAGTCTCACTTCTGACCTTTCTTGAACCTCACAGCATGTATAAGGTGAATAAAGTTGCGAATTCAAAACTGAAGTCGCCATTGCCCCTAAGTGCCGCAAGAATATGTTGAAAGTACTGTATGACATGCTGACACAGAAAGGATTTGCAACAAATAAAAAACCAGCTATTTCAACTTAAAATCGAATAATAGGATGTTTTCTATGCGTTGTTTATGTCGTCCTGAAACGCTCTCCCCGAAAAGACGTTATGTTTATGGTATTTACCATTATTATTTCATGTTTTACGTACATCCCCAAGGGGCTGGTACTAAACACGGCGCCCATTTTGCATGTAAACGTGCTTACGGCATAAACGACCCGATTGCTCCACAAATATGACGTTTCGGAATTTCGTTGAGAAACCAAGTATGGTGGTAGCCTGCGCATATTGTTAAACAACCCTAACCCTGCCTTTGATGTCTAAAACTGAAAAATTATGGCATAGACCATATCATACAAGCCTACATACATACTGCAGATAATTCTTAATGACTGACAAGATACAGCTTGCGTCCTCATGCATCTCGGTAACATGCTTAAAAGGCGAGACAGGTTGACACATCCGCGGTCTAGTGTTTACCTATAGGCCCATGCACACTAAGCATTAACCATCAAGACCGTTCTTATGTTATATCATGTGGCATGTCTACATGCCACATGATATAAAGTAATATATTAATGTTCTGATATCAAAATTAAATTGTCACTACTGTACATTTATGTGCCATGATAATATGCTGAACATATGAGACATATATCTGACTAGTACAAAATTAACGATAAATAAATTCAATTATGGTTCGTTTACCTGTGAAATGTTATCCCATTTTCTATTAAAGACTTGTTTTTCCTATTTTGGCAACTATAAGCCGAGCATCGTACCATTATAGCGATCAGGATTTTTAAAAATATCACAATTCTACTAAACCCCTGTTCAATTTGCGCGGTTACCAGGCCTTTAAAGATGGCCGCAAGGCTCTGCAGTCACCCGCAAATGCAGTGCCGCCCTGGTGGAAGACCGCCGAACGACCTAGTACTATAATACAGAAAGCATTGCTAGATATTTACACTTACCCTCTATGGTAGTAACAGGAATGCATTCCTCTATGAGGTAACCATGGATCAATTCGAAAACAAGCAAACACCCCGGAATCTGCAAAAGAAAGAATATATGAAATAGTTAAACAACCACATAAACAAAAATGAATCGGTTAAAGATAACAGAAGAGATTATGAACGATTTGAACAAAAGAACATAGAAAACAAATAAATGAAACAAACACCGGAAATTTAAAGAAAATTTAAGGTTTATATAGGAGAAGGACCTTGGTATTGTTACTGGGAAAAAACCATGCTGATTTGCAGACCTAGACTGAACAAGCTAGAACTGAACGACATGGAATGATTAAAGGTGCGAAGGAATCAACCTTATGTTTACATTGTGAATAGGAAATTGGAAACCAAGAGCATGTTTTACTTTACTGCCCAACATCGCTAGATTTAGATTCGTACAGCAGCCATATCTTGAAGATAACGAGTAATAGCTAACATCATACTATTCACAGCTCTGTCTAAAGAGGAAACTGATAAAAATAAAAGGCCTTACCTAGCAAAATATACTGGGAGTAAGCACTAGCAAAGAACGAACGAGGGAGCCGTTTGGTAAAGAAACATCGCACTCCTACTATTACTACTGCTGGAGAATGTTTACGACCGAGACATCTGATTTCCTTGGCATAATTTTACAGTAAGTATCCCCGAGATGAACACTTGGTTGAACTAAGCAATAACTCCGCATGGGGTATTACTTTGAAAATTGACTTTTCCTATAGTATTTTGGTTGCTTACCCTATCAAGAATTTACTGTTATTTTTTTGTCGGTCGACTGCAGACCGAGGCTCATTAGCCTAACATCAGAAGTTGTAACCATTGTTGGCCATCCTGAATGCTGTCGCGCATGCGCAGTGTTATAGGGGAGCTTTTGGTTAAAAGTGGAGTTTCCTTCACCGTGGGGTCCGGGAGGCAGAGTAACACAGCCTGCCAGGTTAGGTTAGGTTAGGTTAGGGTACATTAGGATTCCTTAGTCAGTCCATTCTTTCTGTATTTTTGTTTATATATACATGTGTGTGATATTTATTAACACAAACCCACAATTTGTGATAACCTTGCATAAGCCGTCGTTCCCTGCGCTGTCTTGGGTTTGATGGCCGAGGATGTAATTGGAGAAGCGTAAGCGAGTGATATTGCTTCTCTTCCAGCAGCCCTTTACGTAAATACTGAAGGCGCCCCTATACATTCGGAGATATAGTTTGGGATGTAATATCTTCACTCCCTATACATTCATCGACGTGAAGAGTTTGTTCCTTCTGGCTTCCGCCCGCGTATAAGGGGCATCACTAATTTTCCTACTTGCTGAGTGTTGCTCGCCGCCCGCGCTGGGAGAACTGTGGACTAGGAGGTTATGGTGTCATGGTAAGTTCCGCAGAACTAATCACCACAAAAGCATAGTAAAAATAGAGGAATGGGCCCTTTTTATCTGTAAGGTTTAAATTTTCCATAGAGAAAACTCTGCAATCATGTTTTATAAAAATATATGGAAACATGGTGAAGAAATAGACTTAAAATCAGAAACCATAGTATGCCAATTGGCCAAACAGCAAAATTTTGGGATTAGTATTCAATACTCACTTGAACTGGAAAGCCCACATAACAAACATAAAATCAAAATGTGAAAGAGCATTAAATCTAATTAAAAAACTATCAAACACTACCTGGGGAGCCGATAGACATACCCTTACTGTACTGTATAAAGCAACAGTTCTGTCTACCATTGATTATGGAAGTGAAGTATATGGCTCAGCATTGGACGCAGCACTGAAAATGTTACTCCTTGTTCACAATGAAGGCCTTACAATATGTTCAGGAGCCTTTAGATCGTCACCAAAACCATCTTTACAAGTTGAATGTGGTGAATTACCTCTGTTTCTCCATAGAGAGCTAGTAACAAAGAAAAGTGCTCCAAGAATTCAGACAAGTTATTCTCCAACAAAAAAATTATTTGAATTAAGAGATGTATTTATAAATAACCATCCTCCACCTTTCCCAATTAGAGCTAGAAGATTGTCCTCCCGGGACAATGAATAAAATGAGAATTTGTACTCCTGAAATATTTATCAAAAAGTTACTCATATACAACAAAACACCATAGACAACATACAATAGAGCATATAAGCCGAAAAGGTCCACATTACGCAATCTAGGCTATACAGATGGCTCTAAATCAGAACACGGAGTGGGATATTCTGCAGTGTCCCAAGACAAAACTTATCAATTCTCTCTCTCTAATAATGCCTTAATGTTCACAGCAAAATTGTGTGGAATTGCATCAGCTATAAAAATAATTAAACATCATTCAATAATTTTGTGATTTTTAGTGACTCGAGAAGCGCTATAGAAGCTATTCAGAGTTACAAATCAAAAAATAATATTGTACAACAAGTTAAATTATATCTCCATAACTTATATAATAGCAGAAAAAATGTAGAAATATGTTGGATCCCTGCCCATGTAGGGAGCAAAGGAAATGAAGAGGCAGATAAAGCAGCCAACGAAGCAACCCACATGATAGGATCAAATGTGAATATCCGTTACTGATTATGTAACACATACAAAGGTGGTCATCGTAAGTAAATGGCAATATATATGAAAGAAAGAACCTGAAAATAATAAATTTAAAACAAATAAAACCTAATGTTGAAAAATGGAGTTCATCATATCAGAGAGAGAGACATGCACAAGTAGTCTAACACGTCTCAGAATAGACCATACTCTTCTGACACGTGGACACTTGATGGGCAGTCCACGTGGCCAGGCTCCCTAGTGCTCGGAGTGCAAGATGATAATAATTGCCAGACATAGCCTATGTTTTGTGAGTGTCCAAAGTATGACCAACAGCGACTGTCAACTTTTGGAAAATACTCCAAATCAATTAATGAAATTTTGTCAGAATCTTTACCTTTCAGTCATTCCGATTTTGTTCATGAAGAACTGGTTTAATTAATAAAACATAAAAATGTAAATTAAAAATTTTTTTTTTTAAATATTATGAATTTTAATATACCTTTTTAATGTGGAACCATGGGTAAATGTATTTGTGTGTATATGTTACAGTATGAGAACATGTGCGTATGTGCAGTTTTTAATTTCATTTTAATTCGTTCACCATCGTAGTGAATGACCTATTGGGTCCCAGTGCTTAGCCTCAGGCCTTGACCTGGTAATTTTTTTCTAATCCTTCAGGCCAGCCCTATGAGAGCTGAAAGTCAGTTCAGTGGTCTGGTTAAACTACTTTACTACTACTACTACTACTACTGCTGTTCTGGCCCATGAAAGAATGGTTCCACGACCTGCTATGGTTGTGGGTGGACTTTCCGAGACTCCTCCCCTAAAAACCTTGTCTACTCAGACAAACTCTTTTAAGAGATACCAAAGGGTTGTCCACTCTTGCCCTGACAGGCTTCAGACTGTCTGGAAGCTTGTCAGAGCGTAAGGGTTTTAGGGAGATGCGCTTGCAGAGGCGACATAGATCGCAGGCGCCAGTTCCCAGTGGCGCCTTCCAGGCAAAGTGGTTGGTTTTCCAAAGCTATGTCTCAGACTCAATGTCTCTTCTTGAGACATCTGTGACCCAAATTGCAGATTTCCTTCTTTATCAGAGGAGATCTAGGATCTCTCGTCCTCCACCATTAAGGGTTGTTGAGCTGTGTTTAGCTCAGTGTTTAAACACAGGGATCCTGAATCTTGTATCAATCCCAGATCTTAACGATCTTGTTAAGTCCTTTGATACGCCTAAGCAAAGAAAGGAAGACCCGGTCTCCTGGAACCTGGATGTAGTGTTGAAGTGGCTTATAGGTCCCTCTTTTGAACCCTTTCCTTCCTCTTCTCGGAGAAACCTTATTCAGAAGGCTCTCTTCCTCGTGGCCTTGGCTACTGCTAACATTTTAGTGAGATCCAAGCCATCATTAAAGGGTAGGTTTTTTCACAGAGATGCAGTTTGCTACTTTACCCTTGGATTTTTAGCCAAGAACAAGGACCCTTCCAAGCCCTAGCCCCATTCTTCCTCCATTAAGATCTTAAAGGATACCTTGGCTCTGAGAAAGAAGAAAGAGTTCTTTGTCCTGCTAGGGCTTTTAAGGTATTACCTGAGTAGGACCGAGAAGATCAGAGGATCATCCAGTAACCTCTGGTGCTCTGTCAAGAACCCGTCTCACCCTCTGACTAAGAACTCATTGTCATTCTTTGTCAAAGGCCTAATTGTTCCGACACAATATACAAACCCTCGGTCCTTTACATTAGGAGATACTTTCAGGCGTAGGCTGGAAAACGGCCGTTGAACTTCAACAAGGTTAGGCAGTTACTGTCCAGAGGCGAGAGCACCGCTCTGCCCGGATGTAAACATTCCACCTGCTTTCGGCCGCCGTAGCGCATCGGACGTTGTTCTTCGCTTCCTCGCTCGACTGCATCTTTCTTTCATCATTCTTGGGTGGGAATTTTCCTGTTTTTTTGTTGTTGGTGATAAATCATTTAAATCCTCCCATCCCCAGCGTGTGTGTCCTGGGGTGGAGGAAAAAAGTGTAATTCTTTTTAGATCTAGAGTCGATGTGGACCCACACGCCTCTGCACATCTTGCAGGGGGCGGGTGTGTTCACGCGACCTACTTGTGATGAGTGTTGTTTGTGGTCCTCCGAGCAATGGGGCAAGTTCGGCGAGGAGATCTACCGTCGTGAAGCCTACCAAGGAGTCGTCCGAGGGAAATATCACCCGAGTCGCACTCAAGCAGGTCATGCTCGGGTTCGTTTCACCTCCCAGCCGAACTTCCTCTTCTGCTCCCTCTCCTCGGTGAGATCTCTCCTTCCCACGCTTCTTCGTTTGTGGAAGGGCATCGGGGAGAGTTGGACCGCGGCTCATCTCGGAAGTCCTTCCCGTTCCGGAGAGGAGCTTTTCCTTCGAGCGAGTGAGGCTTCTTCTATTTAACGACTTTTGCTTCAGGTACCGGGCCCGATAGCCGACGATGATAGATGATACCAAGCTCACCCTGCTGCACCTGGGCCTACCTGGCCTGGCTCTGAAGGTTTGGCCCCATGGCCCCCCTCCAGTCATGCGACTCCACACGGCAGCAACAGCCACTACCACGACTGTCACCTTTCGCGTTTGTCCAGATGCGATTTCAGTTGCTTCGCATCTGACACCCAGGTATTGGCGTCATCCGCGGCCAGCGCACGCCGTTCCTCTGCCACCTGGATGCGGCACCATTCAAGACTGGCCCTCCTACATGGTGACGTCATCGTAATTCAGATGTGACTGCTGCTGCCCCGCTGTTGAACATGGCCTGGCCTGATACGTTCCTCGCCTGTCTCTCCAGCCCGCCCTTCGCCTCGTCTTCAGTTCCCTTCCAGCGACCTCCGGGCGCCGCCCGCATCAGATCTACACGCGAGGGGTGGCGCTGCATCCCCGGGCCCGCCACTTCGTTCCTGGCCGACACGCTGCTCGCTGCCCAGGTACTGCTGGTCCGAGCCCAATTGCCTCTGCCCGGTTGCACTCTTCTGCTGTTGTGGCCCTCCCGCTGTTCCTTAAGTCCGCCCTCGCTTCTGGATTGGTGATCTGACTGCTTTCCTGAAGCAGATGGTGAAGAAGAAGAAGAGGTCTAGGAAGGTGTCGTCGTCGTCGTCTGCTGCTTCTTCCTCTTCTTCTTCCAAGGCTTCGCGGCCGAAGAAGAAGAAGTCTGTCTCTCCCCCCCCTAAGAAACCTCGTACTGAGATTTCTAAGGGTCTGCCTCTTTCCACACAGAAGGCAGTAGGTTCTCTCGTTGGTTCTTCCCGATTCGATTCAGGGAACGGGCTGTCTGCCCTCCGCCAGGGGTAGCGTGGAGCCAAGGGGTGTGCAGACTACAATGCAGACTTCCCCGCTGCGCCTAAGAAACCTCCTGCTTCTAAGGCCAGCGACTGGCTGCGGACTCGTCAAGGAGTTGTTCGAGCACCTCGGGTCTCCAAGGAGACCAGGATACTCCAGTCTGTCACGTGGACACTTCGCCAGACAGACCAGGGCGTGGATGAGAAAGAGCCGGGCATGCAGGTGCCTCCTTCCTGCTGGCACTCCATCCAGTGCCAGGTCAGGTTCCTGGATAATGCTTCAGCCCCCGAGGGGCCGAAAGGCATGGAGAAATGGCAGCAGTCCTGCTCAGTCTTCTCCCGAGAGGCTTCGCCTCTAAGAAGTTCAAAGGCCAGAGGACAGTGTCACACAGCCGCCGCTGCTCGATCAGACTGGCTCAGGGGAGGCGAATGCGCGACTGACCAAGGAAGCCGGCTCGGTTTCTTCGGGAGACCGTTTACCTGGGTTGAAATGTTCTCTCGACCTGAGGGCCCGCCATCACCGCTGGTTGGTGACCGCTCGGCCTGCTGCCTCTACTGGTTCTTGCCAGTAAGGGCAGTGGAGCGCCCGATTCTCCTCGCTTGTCCCCTCCGCTTCTCCTTCGGTCTCCTCCAAAGGGGGCGTGAGTTGGAGAGGAGGAACTCTGGGAGGTTCTCCTCAGAGTTCAACTGCATGGGGGTATGTTCCTGGCTCGCTGGCTCCGACCAGTCCTATGCCCGAGTAGTTCAGGAAGATCCTCAGGGGTCTGCCGAGGTTCTCCCTCCTGCGGGAGAGTAGTTCGGGAGGACCGTGACCCTGAAGGACTTAAGGTCCTCTGTTCAGATGCGGACACCCCCAAATACAGAGGACTCTTTTTCGGAGGTTATCGGCGCTTGATTTGTTTGGCACAATGACCTTGGGAAGGGACCACGGCTTCATCTGTGGATTGTCTCGCGCTGGATCCTTCTGGGGTCCTAAGAAGGAACCCACTGTGGGCTGCCGTGGTTCACGCTGCCGAGGGGTACTGATCAAGTGAACGGTCTTGTGTCTGGGCAAGACAGTTCCTCGATCGGTGCCGCTCGGAGGCTTCTTCCTCCCCACCGCCAGAAGCGTTTTTACTCACCAGTGGAAGGAGCGTTGCTGACTAAACAGGTTGACCCGGACCTGACTCGTCTGGATCCGGGTCTTTCGTTGCAGCAATTGTCGGCAGAGAATGTTTCTCTCTCCCAGCAAGAAGCTGCAACCCTGGAAGCCACCGCCATGGCGGCCTTTCAGGCAGCCCTGCCTGATTCAGGTCCTTCACAGTATCAAGGCAGCCGCTCTCAGGCGCTATCGCATCTGGGGGAGGACTCTGCTTTGGGAGACTGCGCCAGTCTGGAGGTAGGGCTATTTCCTACCTTGCCCACCAGACTGCAACCTGTGGGCAAACTTGGTGTTGTAGCGAAGAGACGCCGTTTTCCTCGCCGCTTTGCCAAGTCTCTGCACGTCCCGAGTCGGCACCGCTTCCAGAATGGACCGTTGCTGGGTTCCTCCTCTCTTCCCAGAGAGTTGGTGGATGCTGCGCGGTGGACAAACGCCGTGTCGATGAGAACGCGACCGGCTTGTCCACCAGGCAGTGGTTAAGACCTCCGGGTCTTCGTTCACCGCAGCCAGGCCCGGCCAGGTTGAGCTCTTCTCCGGCCCCTAAGAAGTCCCAGTCCGAAGGGGTCCCTGAGAAACACCTCCAGCCTTCTTCTTCCTCGAAAAGGGGGTTATCTTTGTCTTTTCAGCCCCCTTTCCAATCCGGCAGAGGGGCAAGGGTAAGAAGAAGAAGGGAACGCTAGGCGTATGTCGCCTCCCCAGAAGCTGCCAAAGGTGGGGGTTGCCTGTCGAGCCATTGGGCAACGTGGAGTAGCGACATCTGTCGGCACCCGATAGTGGATGTCCTTCTGAGTGGATATCTCCTACCTTGAGTCTCTCGCCTCCCTCACTCACACCGTCCATCTCCAAACTTATCTTCAGGTTCGGGTTGAAGGACATCGCACCACAGCAAGAAGTGCAAGCCATGCTGGAGCAAGAATGCTGTAGAAGTCATGTCGACCAGTCTCCAGGCTTTTACAGCCGGATCTTTCTCGTAGAGAAAGCCTCGGGGGGATGGAGACCAGTCATAGACCTCTCTCCCTGGAACCGTTTCTTCGCCAGACTCGGTTCACGATGGAAACAGCACAATCGGTGCTGGCCTCATCAGGAGAACGCACTTCAAGGCTATTTGTGGACTTGAGGGATGCGATTTTCAAATACCTATCCATCCGCCCTCGCGCAGCATCCGCTTCGTCCTCGGGGAGTCGGTCTTCCAATTCAGGGTACTTTGTTTCGCCTGATCGCTCTCAGGTGTTCACGAGTGTTCTCTCGTGTCAGCTTGGGGCCCACTGCACGGGATAATGCCTTCGAGGCATTTCGACGCACTGGTTAGGTCCTGGCTTGTGCCTCACGCAGTTGCTGCGGACAGGGATCGTCTCTCGAGTTTTTGCCAGGACTAGGATCGTAAATCTGGAGAAGTCAGATCTCACCCTGCCAGAGGACGAAATACCTGGGCATGCTGATAGACACGGTGGCAGCAAAAGTCTTTCCCTCGGACTCTCATATCAGCAAGTTCAAGGAGGCAGCACAGTTGTTCCTGTCTCGACAGGAGCAATAAGCTCGCAATGCAAGTCGCCATCGGTCACCTGGTCGCCATTAGAAAAGCTAGTTCCTCACGTATTCACTAAGTGTGTGTCTCTCCAGTGGAGACTAAAGGAGCTCTGGTCCCAGTCCCGAGATTTCAGTCCTTCCCTCATTCCTCTTCCGAGGAAGTGAGAAAGGACCTCCACTGGTGGTTGACGACAGAACCTCTTAATAGGAGTATCCCCGCATTAATTCCCTCCGACATGCTTGTTCTCGGACGCACCGAGGGATGGGGCGCACACCTGGAGGAGTTGCTGACTTCGGGAGTGTGTGGCAACCGAGACGACAAGCACCTCACATCAAACATCCTGGAGCCTCAAGGCGCCTTCCTGCCTCCAGGAGTCTGGATCAGTGATGGACACTCCTGCAGGCTTGATGAGCCACAATACCACGTAGTGGCATATGTCAACAGCAGGGGACTGTGTCTCCATCAGCTTCATCAGTTGGCAAATGCAGGTGCACGAGTGGGCAGCTCACTCGGTAGAGCTGTCAGCCAGATACATCTAGGCAAGAGGAAATGTATGGACAAGCTCAGCCGCCAGGAGTTGTGTGGTAGGGACCAATGGTCCTCCATCAGGAAGTAGCGGAAAGGCTGTTCTAATTCGTGGGGGCGCCCAGAGCAGATCTGTTCACAATCTCGGCACAACAGAAAACTTCAGGCCTTGTTCGGTCGTACGACCCATGGGCCGCCATGAGGACGTATTCCAACACCCGTGGGACAAACTCTCACACGCACGCCTTCCTCCATTCTGCTCTGATTCGCCGGTGATCAGTCGAGTGATGATCACCCTGAATCTCAGAATGACTCTGGTGGCACCCAAATGGCCACAGGCCAATTCAGTACCCGGACCTGCTAGCCTCCTCTCCGAGGCACCGAGAGATTCCTCTGGCCCAACCTTCATGTCAACCTCACAGACAGCGGTTCCACCTGGCAGTGCATTCCTGTGTTCACGGTTGGAGGGTTATCCACCATCTCTGCGAGCGAGAGGCCTTCAGCTGCGCAGCAACAGAGATGGCAGGACACCTCAGAAGATCCTCCGCAGCTGCATACCAGGAAAGTGGTCCGTCTTCTCTGTGGTTGGTGTCGTCGAAGGGGTATCCTCCGGTCAGGAGCTACTGTTCAGCAGGTCGCGGGATTCTCGTCTTCCTTCACGAGAGAAGCTTCTCTCCATTTCAAAAGGCTACCACACAAGACTCGGCCTAGTCTTGTGGCTGAAAGGAGTAGACATCTCTTCCTCTTTCGAGATTTCTCTACTGCAAGGAGAAGTCAACGGTCTTGCTCAATTAGGAATCTCACATCCCCGCGTGGGATGTGACTCAGTATTAAGGAGCCTGACTCAGCACTCCATGAGCCTTTTAAGAGAGTCAAGCCGACAGGGATCTGACCTCAAGACTGTTTTCTTGCTTGCCCTGGTGTCGGGCGAAGAGAGTTGGCAGCTTCACTGACTTTCCTTTGACAAACACTCAAGGGGATGTGATCAGTTACGCTCGGTTTCATCCTGATTCTCAGTAGCTAAGACTCAGAATCCTGGTCCCCGACGCACGGTTCGAGTCCTTCACGATCCTCCCTAGAGGACTTCGTAGATAATGATCCAGACGAGATACTGTGTCCTGTTAGGTGCTGCGGGCGCTATCTGAAGAAGCACCGCACCTCCGGCCTGGGAGTGTCGACGCACTCTTCATAAAGGCACCGGCTCGACCAAGAAAGTGTCCAAGAACACCATCTTTTTGGTCAGACAGGTACGGCGCAGAGCCGCATTTGCTGCAGGAGAAGATCGACACCGCACGCTCGTCCGGAGAGCTCACGAGGTCCGCATTGGTCCATCCCTCGTGATTCCGAAGAATATGTCGGTACCACAGGCACTGAAGGCAGGTGTGTGGTCCCGACAGACTACCTTCACTTCCTTTCCACTTCCGGATAAGTGGTACAAGTCCTTGGACACGTTTTACATTGGGTTTTTTGATGGCTGCCCAACAAGTGTAGCTCATCCAGCTCCCATGAGAGGACAGGTAACATCTCGCTATGTTGTACGGTAAGGATTGGGAAAGATGTTTGTTGAGTGACTGGCCTCTTTTCCCTTCTCCCCTATCCTAAGCTTCCTCTTCCCACGGGCAGGAGCCGGACGTACCGCATGCTGGACCGGCGATCGAGGCAGGTAAGCACATAACGTGAGCTTCCGTTCTATTCCTTTTCAGGTTAGAAGCAACCCCACCCTTTCTCTGCAAGGAGGAAGGAGTAAATGACTTTGAGACAAACCCAATGCTTGTATTTGCCTTATTGTCATCCGACGTCAATTTTATACTTACTTTACTTCCTAGCCTACTTCGCATGAACTGACGTTTCCCTCTTTCATGCAAAGGGTCCCAGAAGTCTGACATAGATCTTGCGTTTCTTACAACCCGATCTTTTGTCAGAGGCGATTTTTCCCTTCCTCGCTCTTACGACCAGGAAGGGAAGACAAGGTGGTGAACTCCAGTCAGTTCAGAGAGACTTTTTCAGATTCCTCTCCAATCAGTAAGTCTCCCAGTCGTAAAGGACCGAGGGTTTGTATATTGTGTTGAATAAATATCATTTTGAAAGTGGGGCTGTATTTTCCTAACTATACAAAACCTGAGGTCCTTTACAATTATGCCCAGCTCATGCCACCCTCAATCTGTACATGGGCCTAAAGGCAATTGAATGTTTATATCCGGGCAGGCGGTGCTTCCGCCTCCCGGACAGTAACTGCCTTCAACCACCTTGCTGAAGTTCATGGCTGCTTCAGCCTACGCCTGAAAGTTTATCTCCTAATGTAAAGGACCTTGGGTTTGTATAGTTAGGAAAAATACAATTTACTTTCAAAAATTGTTATTTTCTGAGGGGCACTCTCAGATTCAGGAGGACATTTTGCCTACTGTTAAAGTGAAAGCTCATGATGTCAGGGAAAGCTCCACCTTCTTAGCTTTCAGGCACAACATGCCCCCCACTTCCATTCTGCAGTCAGCCTACTGGAAGTGCGAATCGATCTTTGTGTCTCACTATTGGAAAGAAGTTGTAACAGTGTTTGAAAACTGCAGTACCTTGGGGCCTTTTTCAGTGGCTGGCATGGTATTGGGGAAGGAAGCATAGGAACTCTTTCTCCTACTATCTCTTCGCTTTGAAGTAGGATGTTGAATTTTCTGGAGCCAGGGGGTACAGTGTACCTGGAGTACCCACCAGTCTCAGTGGATGGGTTGTGGTGTTTTCAGTGTAGGTGACAGTTGCATGGTTGTTTTTTTGTATTGGTACTGCACCCAGGGCAAGGGCACTTATATATGCTTTGCCAGCCATTGGTCCTATCCTTCACTGCAAAGCTCCCACTTAAGTAGAGACACCCCATGGCTTTACCGCCATGCCACTACAGGTTAAGATGAGCACCAACCAGAGGCAGTATTTACCTGCAGTAGCTCTCTTACCACGTAAGGCAACAACAAGCATTGTTTCAATGCTAGCAATTTTTCTGTTTCAAAGTCATTACCAAGCCTTATTGTTTTGGAATAGAGTATGTCCATGTATCCCACCCCCATTCAATGTGAGATTCAGCTATGTGCAGTAATTACTTGGTAAGTTACTCACTGTACATGAAAATGATATTTTCGTAATAAAATTGAGTTTCATATATACTTACCAAGTAATTAAAGAATCAGAGCCTGCTCTCCTCCCCTGTCATGGACATAAGGGCACAAACAGAGTGAGGTTTTCTGCTAAGTCGTTTCCAGTACTCCGGTTAGTGGGCGGGGCTTGTCACCTACACTAAACTATCAAAGCAATACCGCAATTTTTTAAATAAAGGCTGCGAGTTAGAAACTATAGCTATGTAATTGCTTGGTAAGTTTACAGGCAGTCCCCGGTTATCGGCCGGGTTCCGTTTCTGAGGGTGTGATGATAACCGAAAATCGCCGCTAACCGAAAATCAACTATTTCGGCAATTTTTGGGGTTATCGGCACGCCGAAAAGCGCCGATTTTCGGTTATCGGCGCCTCTGTTAGGTATGTAGCGGTGCCAGTACCCAATTATCGGTGCTGATAAGCGGAAATCAGCGATTTTTGGCACCGAAAATTGCTGATTTTCGTTGCTAGACAAGCGCCATAAAACCAGATCACTGTTAACCGAGGCCGAGGTTAACCGGGGACTGCCTGTATAGGAAACTAAATTTTATAATGAAAATATAATTTTTCCTTTGTTTTTGTGTAAGTTCTGAGCTGGCAAATTGTAGTTTTAGAGATACTGGACCCCTTATAGCCTACAGTTATGATATATTTGAGGAACACACTTGGATCCTATTACTTATACTGTATATTAAGGGTGAAAAGATCCCTTGTGCACAGGCGACCCATTTCATAAAATTAATCTTTTACCATGAGATGACATGGGTTACCTTGTTAAATCTTTTAAAAGCATATATTTTGATTCATTAAATATTTTAAGTCTTAGAATATAATACATTTTGTTTTAATAATTTTGATGTGAACAGTAGTAAGTTTTACCATATCTGTATATGTTTATTTGTCATCTATAACTCAGGCTGTTACAATGCCAGACAGCGCCCAGCAATTAGCTCCTTATTTTACTGTGCTTGTCTCTAAATGCTGACCATAAAGTTAGTCATATTATGTCAGTTGGTGGGTTGATATTTAAAAAAGATGCATTTTTTCAGAGAAAATTAATTATAACAAGAACATGCAATGATGGGTATTTGTCTTGATGTAATCTTGTGATATATATATCCTTTTGTGTCTCAACACCTTTTACAGTATATATAGGAGAGCAAATTTTGTTTTATATTAGTTTTTATGGTTTATTGTTTTCTTTCAGATGAATACAGATGATGTTATATCAGCATACAGCAATCATTTTACTCTTCCAACAACATGGACACCACAGTAAGTTGATTATCTTTGTGTTATTTTTTACCTCATTTTATTTCAACAGGTCAGTTACTGTGATGAAATATTGCTTACCAGCAGAAACTGTTCAGCACAGTATAGATTTTCAGTATTTATGAATTTGCAGTTTGTAGAATGGAAACCATTGCTTTTTTTATGGCTGCTACTCTGTGCTCAGAAAACATCCCAGCTTGAGCAAGTATGAAGGAAGCATACCTGTCCAATTCCAAGCAAGTGAGGCATGCCCTTAAAGTTGGGTATACTGTACAGTCAACCCCCCATGTTTGTGGGGATATGTACCACAACCACCTGCAAATAGCTAAAATCCGCGAGTACTTAACACCCCCTCTAAAAATGCTTATAACTGCCTGTCATGAAAGTTCAAATACCAAATGTTTACTTAAAGTATCATCCTGCATCAAATAAACCTTAAACTATTATCCTATCACTGTAGTTTTAATCTTTGAAATGATATTAATATCATTTCAAAGTCATCTTAAACATTTTACCCTTAAAGATATATATGCATGTACTTCTAACCCTCCCAGCCTTGCACCAGTTAAACAATTAAAAATGTCAATAACACAGTATATATTATATATCTTTCTGTCAACCACTCTCCCTTTCTATCTCTCTCTCTATCTATCTACAGTATTTATCCATCTCTGACCTTTGGTGAGAGAGAGAGAGAGAGAGAGAGAGCACTAGGTGGGCAACATATATTGATCAAGAGTGGGCAACACTTTCTACCCTTCGTGGTCAATATGTCAAGATATCTGACATATTTGACAGGTTACACCCTCCCCCCTAGCTCCAAAGCTTTCGGACAAAACAAATAAACATACATATCACATATTCATAAAAATTCTTTCGTCTCAGGAAAAGAGAGAGAGAGAGAGAGAGAATTATTTTTATTATTTAATGTTATTATTTAATTTAATTAAACTTAATATTAATATTTGAAAATTAATACTATAAATCATTATTTTATCGTAAAATGTATATGTAGGTACAGTACATTATTTAGTCATGAAAGTAGTATGAAAATACAGAATATTGCTCTACGAAAAAATCTGCGAATACTGTATCGAGTTTCCTGTGAATAATTTATAGATAGGTTCCACGGAAAAATCTGTGAATAGGTGAGTCCTTGAATCGTGAGTCCGCGAATAGCAGGGGTCAACTATAACCCCTAACCACTTTTCTTATATTTCCATCAAGTTCGAATACTGTACAAATCTTAAGCTGAATTATTTGTGTCTTGGTTCTTTTGGTCTTATTTGCCAATAAGCCCTTATTAAGGCTTATTTTCTAATATACAACCCTTAACTGTAGTATAGCTTATTCATTCTTCACGCACAAATCTCATATACGATAGCTCACATGTAAAAGATAAAGGTAGTACTGTATTCCCACAAGAATACAAACCCTCATCTGCTATACAGATATACCTTCAGGAAAGGTCATCCAGTCAATGCTATTTATGTAACTAAAGATAAGTGAGAGAGGGATGGGAGTGCCTCCCACTCAGTTAACCCTTTTGTGGAGATATGTATCCTGTGTTGCGCAATAATGGTATGAGAAGACTACCAGTGTGCATCATATGATCATCTTTATCACAACATGATATTTGAACAAATTTTGCGGGAAAACATTCAAATCACTTGAATGGGCCATAAATGACTGTATGGTAACACTCAACTCAGCTCAGGATACAAGGGAGAATAGTCTGACATGATATTTAATGGGGGAAAGTACTACATCTCCCTGTCCCAGTACATCTCATATATATATATGTCCATAAAAGTACTCAGGGATTGTCGCTGGCTTTAATTATTGTCTTTTGCAGTAGCATCTCTGATTTAATTGCAATTTTCATATAAGTAACTTGGTAAGTAATTATGTACATAGCTATAGTTTCAACTCATGCAGCAGCCTTTATTTAAAAAATCGCAGTAGCACTTTGATAGTTTAGTGTAGGTGAAAAGCCCCGCCCACTAACGGGAATACTGGAAACAACTTAGCAGAAAACTTCATACTGTTTCTGCTGGCTCTCTAGTGACATCAGGGGTTTGCTGCAGCTTTTGTTTACGGATTTTCAGTGTATGGCTGGATTTCAGTGAAGTATTATTGCTTATTTTGAGTAGCCTTCAAGTTTTTATAGCTTTCAGGAGAAGTTTTCCAGTTTTTGTTGTTATTTCATCTAGTTTTCTGTACTGTAGTGAAGGTTGCAAAACAGATTGATCAAATCTTCATATGACCCTTATAGTGGGTGCAGTAATGTAGTAAGGAGGAACTGATGCTGAATGTATTGATTGCTTGAGCGCCCAGCACCAGCTCCGGAGCGCCCGGCACCCACTCTCTAGCGCTCAGCGTCAAGTGAGCTTAAGTGGAAGGTACTGAAATCTTGCCTAGAGAAGTTAGTGATAGGAAGAAGAATGTGGCCTCTAGCGCCGAGACACGTGCTTCTCTTAGTTAAGCCTAGGTTAGAAGATAACCCTGCTATTCCTTCTTTCCCCCTTCCCACTTTTTCTCCTGCTACTAGCCCTCCTGCTTTTAATCTACCTACTCCTACACCTAGCTCCCTTGCTTCCAACCCTTGCCATTGCCAGTCTCGAGTCTAGGTTTAACAAGATTTTAACCTAGTAATGAATACAGTGAAGTGGAGGAGGTGGCTACTCGCCCCTTTGGCTCTCCTAGACCAAGGTCACTGTCACACTTCCCTAAACCTGGGAGAGCACATACTGAAAGTCCAATGGAGGCCAATGGGCTTGGCCTGCAGGTAGCTGCCCCCTCAATCGAACCCGTTGTGCATTCCCAGGTATCGGCAGTCTTGACAGGAGACAGTGTTATGCAAGTGGAGGAGGTGGCTTCTCATCCCACCAGTTCTCCTAGATGAAGGTCTCTGTCCTGCTCTCCTGAACCTGGGAGAAGACATGCCAGAAATCCAAGGGAGGCCGGTGGGGTTTGCCAACGGGTTGCTGCCCCCTCAGCCGAACTGGAAAGGTGTCTTGGGTGTTACCAGTTGTCATCCGACTCTCTAGACTCCAGCCCGGAATTGGAAGTGTCGCAAGCGCTTTCTAGATTCATCTCATCCATTGAAGAGGCACGCAGGCGATGGTGGCCACCCTTCTCCACAGCCCAGTTAGCAGTTTAAGGAGCTGGGCACAGTCATCAACCTTCCTGCGGTGCATATTTGGCTCCCAACCACCCAACGATCCCTCTCAGCCGCCCATTGTCTTCATTCAACTGCCCATCTATTCATGGGCCCCCAACACCAGCTCCTGAGCATCCGCCACCAGTTTCCAAGTGCCCAGCACCAACTCCCAAGCTCTTGGCACCAGTTGCCAAGCGCCCGGCATCCACTTACGAGTGCCTGGCGCCCGCTTCCGAGCGCCTAGCATCCACTTCCAAGTGCCTGGCACCGGCTCCCTGGCGCCACCTCCCGAGCGCCTGGTGCCAACTCTTCAATATCAATCTCCTGCTCAAAGTGCCAAGCACCCGTTTCCAACCGTGGGTCTCCTAGGCTATGCAGCTCTCCTTCAGTATTTACAGGCAAGCTCTCCTACCCTTTTTTGGCTCTAGCTAGCCCTGGTCTCGCCTACCTCAACCTTCCTTGATGAGGAGCCATCCAGATGACAGACCTAGGCTCCCCACAATGGTGATTTCCTCGTCTTCTAGGAAAGTACTCAAGGAGATTGAAGTTTGGTTTTCTGCTAAGAGGGAGCAAGGTAAGGCTTCCTTCATCTTTCCACAATCGCGCTTAATCCCTAGGAATTTTCATTCCTACACCACTGGCGAAGCTCCTTCTTCCCAACGCTCGGTGTTCTCATCGGCAAAAATTATGTTTTTCATCAGTAGAACTTGACATTATCCAAGACCTCTTTGAGTTGCTTGAAGCTTTCAGTTTCGTGGAGTGGATGGTGAGAGCGCTAGCCAAGAAAATGGCAATGATTAGTTGGGGACTTCACCTCTCACTGGCTAGGAGTCCTTTTTCGTGCAGACAAGACCATTAGGGATGGCTCTCTTGAACTTGCGGCTCTTTTCTCTTTGGAGGTTTTGAAGAAAAGAGATTTATGGTGCTCCCTTCCCACTAAAGGAGTCACTCAGGCCCAGAAGTTGGACCTCCAATAGAAGTTGACTTCTGGCGCATTCTTCCAAACGCCCCAAGGATTCATCTGCGTTTGTTACTAAGATGGTCTTTCCTCTCCAGCTGCATCCCTTTCGTGGGAGTATGCCCAAGTCCAGTCTAAGACCCGCTCCAATCTGCTTCTCGGCCAGAGCTATAAAGAGGAACTCAAGTCTTTGCCCAAGGAATGAGGAAGAAGTCCTCCATGCACAAGTGGGAGCCAGTCTTCTCAAGTTTTGGGAGAAGTGGAGTATCAGAGGGACAGAACAGTGGATTGTCAAAGTTCTGAGGGAGGACTACTCCATTCCGTTCATGGAGAGCCCACTTTAGTCCCTTCCCCCATCATTTTGATGGCCTACTCAAGAGGCTCGGAAAAACATTCATCCCTTTTGGAGGTCTCCTCTCTCTCTCGAAAGAGAGCCATAGAAGAAGTCAAGAACATTCACTCAGAGGGCCTCTACTTCCATCTGTTTGTAGTCCCCAAATCATTTTTTCTTGCTGTATATTTAAGATGAAAATATACTGTTATTGTCAGTGTTTGTGTGTTTTCTTTTAAGTACTTTCAGAGACTGTTCTACAGCCTGTTGGATAATGAAAAATTAGATTAACTTAATGATTCTTAGCTGATCTCAAGCTCAGGAAAGTATGTCAGGAAAGGTAAAACACTTTAATTACAAAAATTAGTTCCAGAAAAGAAACCTCTGCTCCCTAACAGCCTGTAAATTACACTACTAATGATTCCAAGAATACAAATTCTGGTAAAAGAAACATGAGAGGAGACAGAGTGTTGGCATACAATTTCACAGTGAGATGGCAGATGTGTTAAAATTGAGAAGATATGTGAAAGAATGATGAAGATTCAAAGGTTGACTTCCCAAGCAAGCAAAGCTGCAGGACCAATATGAAGTTGGTGTAGCATGTATTCCAGTCCTGCAGCTACTTCTTGACCAGGACAACTGATGACAGTCACTTCTCCAGGCCTGTCCTTCCATGTTGTACAGTACTTTGGTTACTTTTGGCAGTATTACTACAGTAAGAATGCTGCTTTTGTCAAGTTCTGTATCACACAGCTTAGAAACAGTGACTTCCATGTTGCCAGGTTCTTAGAACTGGAAGGTTGACCTCAAAGTCCACAGTTGAAAGAACCTGTAAGCTAATGCCTCCCACTTTTCCCTCATAGGGTTTGTATATATGGCATATACAAGTTATTTAAAATGTTTTATTTTTGTTGTGAGTTATGGACGTCACAATTTTTTAATAACCTACTGTTACTATTGCCCATTACAGAGATTTTACTGGGAAGCAAAGAGTTGTGGTAATTGCAGTATTTGGTAAAAGCACCATTGACTGTGGAGGATGTAAGGCATCAGCCTTGGAGTTGATGGTAGGTCGTAAGATCTTCAACAGAGATTTGTGTCGGCCTATTGCAGTTGACAGTGAATGTTTGGTAAGTACATATAGGTGCAATTCTTCACTTGCTATAACCATTTTCATATACAGCACTATTGTATTTGTATCCTTACAGAAACTTGTGGTATTTTGTTATGTTGTTCTAGATTCCATAATAGTTCCATTCATTATTAATCATCACATTTTACATGAAAATACAACTATGTTACAACAAACCCATCATTTATATTAGCCCCAGTTTATGAGTTTATATGAATCTTAGACTCCACTCTTGAATAAAAATATGAAATCTGGTTGCTGACTGGATAGTTTCACTGCATATGTGCCCCATATATCATGGATTCCTGTCACAAGAACCTCTTTTCTTGCATGCCTACCAATCACTGTTCCCTTACTCAAGGAATTTCATTATTTTATCATCCTTCTAGATCGTGATTAAATTTTAATGATTTTGTAAGAATTCTTGTTTTCCATTTTCACTAAAGTATCATGGCAAAATTAGTAAAAATATCATTAACTTTAATATGTATCACTTTCCTTGTCTAGTGAGATTTTTTCCCCCATATTAGGCCTTTTTTGGAATCTTTTATGAGGAAAATGTACAAGCACAGTACAGTATTTTCACAAAACAGTTGCATGCATTACGTCTTGGATGACTTTAGAAGAACTATGTGCTGGCTTGGCAGTGGCACAGGTGCAATCGTGGTGACTTTGGAAATTTGCTCAGTTGGATACAGAGAGCTATTTGATCATGATCTTTCAAACATTGAACTGATCCGCCGGAAGTGCCCAAGTTCCGGTGGGGTATGTGCTTGTGTGTGTGTGTGCGATCTCCCGTGGGATATTTATGAGAGAAACAGTGATTCTCACTGGGAGACTGCCTCGATCTTGAGTGGCTGATATGTGCTTTTAGCCTGTGTAGTGTTTAAAGGAACCGCCACTATGAAGATACATTATTCATGGCCATAGAAAAAGTAAGTAAGATCGCCCAGTGACATTTAGATCTTTTCCAGACTTTAGAGGGAAAACCCCCGGTTGAGAGGCAGTGAAATTAATTGATGTCTACATGATGAATTTTCCCATTGTGCATTTTTCTTTTTGGGATATTTATAACAGTTAACTCCATTTCAGGTTTTTTTTCTCCTTACAGGCTTCTTTTAGACAGGACCTCGCACTTTGTCAGATCCTCTCCTTTAAAAAGTGGGGGTACTGTCATTGGCTCCAAGTATTAGGCAGGAAGTATTTCTTAATACAAGCCTATTCAGGTTCTGTTCTAAGCTCATGATCTTTAGACGGTGACCACTTACATTATTTTCATTACATGAATTTAGGAGGACCTTAATAATGTCTGTGGTAGAATTCTCCTAGCTTTCAACGTCTCTATTTAAGTCTTAATAGCATAAGAATGATGTTTATTTCTCTGTTATTATTTTCATCAAGTTGATTATTAGGACCCGATCCAGAAAAAGGATTTGACAAAGGAAAATCTATTTCTGGAGAGGGCCCGTTACCCGGGTGACCCACTCCCTGTTATCTCTTCCTCCCATGGTAAACTTCATTCTAGTGGGGTGGGTGCTAACATGGAATGCGGCTAGTGTTGCTCTTGTATACAGTCCGCGAGTAGTGCATGGCCTGTATCGGGCACCTCTCGTTGGGACTTCTTTGACATTGGGAATCTCTATAGTGATAAGGTTCCGTGTTTTGTAGTTCAACACCCTTTCCACTCCACTCCATCTAGTGGAGCTCGGCTTGGGTAGTAACCCAGCATTTCATTTAGCTTTCTCTGGTATCTAGCAACGGAATTACCTAGAAATAAGTGCTGAATGGACTTTTTCACCGGGTGACACGGGCCCCTCTCCAGAAATAGATTTTTCCTTTGTCAAAATCCTTTAATATGTTTCTTTCAACAGGAGTTCTCGAGTTTTGTCCTGAGAGGACGAATATTTTGGAAGTGGTGTTTTTACTCTTACATACTATATGACATATATTGTGGTCTAAAAGAATTATGACCTCATTACTTTGTGTGATGACTAGGGTGTTATTCACTAGTATGCTTGGTATAGAATTATTTGGGAAACAGTATTTCCTCTAGTTATGTTTTCCCATGATAGGGGGCGTTAATCACTCCATTTCATGACCATAGCTTTTGCTGTTACTTTCATTAAATTTGTCAATAAAGTCTAGTTTTGTACGTCAGTATTTAATTTCAGTAGGCCTTTGTTGTAAAGATAGATTAGTGAGAGAAGTCAACAAAGGAGAAGGGATATGCTGACCCAGGGATGAGCCACGGCTACCACAGACATCTTAGAGAAGTAAGATGATTGATTCTGTTCTTAAAACAGATAAAGCAATAAAAGATGGCCCTGTTTGACCTGGGAACAGGCCCATTAACAGTGGTTGGCAGTGGTGTTAGACATAGATAGATAAATAGATAGTTAGGGTTACACTTCCGAAGAGACATATTTTAGTAATTCTAGTATTGGCATCTCAGAATAAGGTTTTGTTGGGGTCAGCGATTCAGCGTAGGAAGCTGATGTTGTGAGTCGCGCTTGAATCAGTCTTTTTCTTGAGGCGACTCTCTGTGTGTTTTAATGATGCATCACAAGGCACAGGGTTTTAATATGGGTATTAATAGGGCGTTAGTTCATTTTGGGGAGTGTTTAGGTATATATAATGGGTATAGTGTAAAGTAATTGTAGTATCTTGGCTGCTTGTGTGTGTTGAAACGCGAAATACGCGAGTGTTTTATTTTTTCTCTTCCTGTCTCTGTCTGTGGTGAGAGAATTCCCACACCATTAAGCAGAGGCGTATGTAAGTGTTATTATCTTTTTTTATTGTTAATTTAATGTCAGATTGGATTTTTCATTGCATTGCAACTATAATCGAGCGGTGGCTGTAGTGACGTCATCGCCTGAGTGACATGTCAGTGACGTTATTAGTTTGGGGGGAGTCTCTTGCCTTCTCTGCCGTACCCTCATGCAGTGCATTTGAATTATGGGCGTGTCTTATATCTTTTGTTTTGTTTTTATATCTACAGAGGGAGGTTCCACAAACGGTATAAAGACGATGAAAAATCCCTGAAAAACATCATCAAGGAGCTCATCGCCCCCACCGACTCTATGAAAAATGTGCAATTGATTATCTACTATGCTAGCAAGAAGACAAGCAGTCTTATTATGAAGAATAACCCCGCCCCTTGACAGGAACCGCTGAAGAAGACCAACGTGGTGTACCGGTACAAATGCCCTTCGTGAGGATGTCCTGCGACCTACATCGGAATGACCACCATGCGTCTTTCAAAACGGATTTCCTGTCACGCCCAAGAGGGGGCCATTTTCAACCATGCTAGAGACGCTCACAACCTTCGTGTCTGGCGTAGTGATATCAATTGCATCTAAGTAATAGATCAAGCCCCTGACCACAGAAGACTACGGATACTAGAGGCACTGCATATAGGAGCAGAAAAACCTACCATCAACAGTACACAAGAAACCTATCTGCTTCCGACAGCATCACGACGCCCTATCGCAGCGCCCCCTGACAACATAACTATCAGAACATCCCAGCAAGACGTTGAGAACAGCAGCAATGAACAAGACCCTCCTGACGGAGGACGTGACCTTAATGAAGCTATAAATGCACTCCTCCACAGGGCACGTCTTATGAACCATAGGGCATCGCAGAGCAACCACTACGCTCTGAGATTAAGGCTGAGAAACCGCCAACCAATGGGAGAAGACCAAATAAAAAATCAGCGCTCTCTCGACCAACCAAAAAGCAGACCGTGAACAGCGGCCCCCGCCAACCGCTGACATAAAAAGCGAGAACACAGCTACCACGCCATTCAGCTCCCACCTGAAGAAGGAAGAAGGCCTTCTGAAACATGTCGTGATACCTACGATCCCAGAAGCACTGACGACCCCTGCACTCATTTTTGGACCCCACCCTCGGAATTTCCATTACCCTCGAATTTTTTTTATATTTTTTTAAATAAAACCTCTACAATGAACTTCGGCATTTTACTTAATTCTGTTACTGGAGAAGAAAAAAGACTAATTAGAAAAGTTGAACGAATAATCTACAAGATTAATGCAACCAAGGCTGCCATCATATTCAACAAATTATTATTATTATTATTATTATTATTATTATTATTATTATTATTATTATTGCATTGGCACTATAAAGTAGTAATATCTCTGCTTAATATAGATTTTTGTAATGAAGGTTTAATTTCAACAGACTGGAGTGGAAGGTTATTTTGATGCTGATCGCAGAGTTGTCTACTTGCACTTGACTGGTGCTTATGATGCCTCTGCTCTTATTTCATCCCTGGAAAAGATGCATCATCTGCTACAAGAAAAGGTATGTTTTAGAGCTTTTATGTCATATGTAAGTTTTATATATACAACTTACCCAGTAATTACATTAGCTAGAGTTTCTCTTGCTTCGGCAGCTTAAATTAAAAAATTTGCGGGTTAGCGCTTCAGTTTAGTGATGGTGACTGGTCTCGCCAACTAACAAGAGTATCAGGAACTACTTGGCAAACATTCGTCATTACGTTTCTGCCGACATTCCAGTCACCACAGAGCATTTTTTGTCAGCTTGTTCTTAAATTTGCCGGTCAGAGACCAGATTTTGGTGATGTTTTATCGCCAGTTTCGGGAGCCTTCAAGCTTACAGCATTCACGACAGTTTTTGATTGTTTTGTTTAATTTGTTATATTTCACAACAGTAGCGAACTCATAATCACTTGTTAAACTACCGACAGCGTAGTTTAACCGACAATTTCGCCTTTACCGGTGAATGTAAACATTGTGTTCGTTGCCGAACCAGTAACATGATTTTGTTTCTTATCTGCAAGTCTCAGTCTTAATTAGAATATGAGACTTGTATGTATGATGATACTGTGTGTACTTCGTCTTGAATAGTGTATAATGTGTTTGCTACCAAACTGAATTTCCTTTGTAAAGAAATTTACAGTTTTGCATTCGCTGCCGCTTCTTGAGCGTAAAATATTAATGTTGCGTTATCTACCCGATATTTTCGTTGTTGAAAGGCATAACTATAAATCTCAAACGTGTGACAGGAATTGAGACGTAGATATGATGGTATTCTGTGTACTTCATCTTGGTCCGTAAAGGTTTACTTTCCTTTTCCGAGTAGTGTAATAAATGTAACCTTGTGTTCGCTCCAGACCGATTTTTTGAGAATGAAATGCACCAGCGAGTCTCAAATAATGTTTGATGAGTATTGAGATATGTATGTTAAAAGAATTGAGATATCTGTATAATGGTGCTCTGTGTACTTCATAAATTTGTTCTTAAAAAATTAATTGAACATATTATTACACTTTCCTTTGCAGAGAACTGATAAGTGTAAGGGCAGGAATACAGTGGGAAAGAATTGTGCTCATTGTTTTGGTTACGACGTGCTTTCGGAGGATGACAGGAATTGTGAAGAGCTACACATTTTTTAGCTCCTTCTACAAGCGCCCAGTAGTGCTCTCCTGCTGGAGCTACTGGCTCGACGGCCGCCAACTGCAGAACGCTCGGAACCTACTCGAGCTACTGGCTCGGCGGCTGCCAACTGCAGAACGCTTGGCACCTGCTCGAGCTAATGGCTTGACGGCCGCCAACTGCAGAATGCTCGGCCCCTGCTTGAGCTACTGGCTCGACGGCCGCCAGCTGCAGAACGCTCAGTGGCAGCTTTCAGGCGCTTTCTTGGCACCACCATTGGTGCTTATACCGCTGTTGGGCAATTAGGCGCTTCACTTCGCTCTACCACTCTGGCGCCGCTGTCGCCTGCCACCAGTTACTGGTACCCTGGCACCATCTAAGTCATCTCTCTCCCACTGCTAACCTTCCTGCCCATTTTAATGAGAAATAAATTTATATCTTTGTCTTGAATAAGTCCACTGGTGTCACGAAACATAAAATGAACAATTATATCTTACCGAATACAAATAAACACTTTTATATCCAAGTAATAATCCAATAACCGTTAATCACCAATCCAGGAAACACACTGGATAAAGAAAACTTTATTGTCAAAGTAAACAATATTCGGTCATCCAAGGACCATGAAACAAACCAACAATACTTAAATTACAAATAATTAGTCACTCCATCTAGTGACTGAAAACAATCATACATATTTAAGGATACACACTCCATCTAGTGACTGAAAACAATCATACATATTTAAGGATACACACTCCATCTAGTGACTGAAAACAATCATACATATTTAAGGATACACACTCCATCTAGTGACTGAAAACAATCATACATATTTAAGGATACACACTCCATCTAGTGACTGAAAAGAAAATCAAATACAAAATATTAAAGAAATATACAACGGGAACCATAACACTGGGTAAATATATATATAAAACTTCATTTTATTATAAAAATGTCATTTTTGTCTGTGTGCACTTTCAAAATGAATGTGTCATGTAGTAAGGTTGATCACAGAACATATAAACACATTAATCATCAAACATGTGAATCTTTAGATAGCAATTATACATAATTTAAATAAAGTTCACAACACTTGTGAAACTACTAACCCATTTGGCAGACATTTTGAAGCAATTTGTAGTATCAAAAATCTAACGCAGCACTCAGGTACAATAAAAAGTACCAAATTATTTACAATAAAATTTGATAAAGTTGAGGACATGTAATTAAAAATTTGCTATAAATGAACTAGAGGTTTTCCTTGACATACTAAAGTGTTGCATATGATTTGCTAACAAACTATTTTGTATGTCCCGCTTACAGTTTTATTAGTAAAAAATACTTAGTGTAAAGAGTGATAAGTTTATTGTTTAACAAACATCAAACACCTGTTATCCCAGTGAAGCAGAAGAAGGATAACAAGTCATATGAGACAGAGAATCACTCCAACTTATCGCAAAACTCCATCGGAAACTCACAGCAGTGAAAACTGTTTTTTAACTGCTTAGTGCTTGTTTTTTATGTAATGCGTAATGAAAATGTTTTAAATTAATATGCTGTGTTGCTTTCTCATTTAAAAGTTTTAAATAAAGGAAAAACTACAAACATAATTTTGATTTTGTTTTAAATGTTAAAATACATATCCAGTTCTTAAACTAACAATGACTTTTATTGAAATGTATTAGAAATCTTGATACACTTAGGAAGATCGATACTTTATTGTCTGGATTTCATTCTGTATCAAAACAAGGGAGGTAATCCAATCATTTCAAGTATCTCCTTTTATAAAGAATGATACTTGTAACAAATTGCAGACGACAGTCCCATGGAATTCATTATACAGTAAATGATCTTTACTGTAATGTATCAATTTTCAGAACAATTGTATGCAGTAAAGTCAGTACTTAGAATTATTAAAAATAATGTTTCTGTTTCCAGAGCAAGCATTATTAAAAATAATGTTTCTGTTTTCAGAGCAGAACTTTATGCAGTAAAGTCAGTAATTAGGATTTTTAAAAATAGTGCTATAAAGGCTCTCCCAAATTATTGTTAGGAGCTGGTGTAAGCATTGAAATCTGATGGATCTGTGCTTATTTGACATTGAGGGGAATGCATTGCTATGATTTTTCACTTATGTTTTCATAAACAAACCCATTACTTTGGATCAGTTGTCCCCTAGTCTCTTATTAGTACCCCACACATGCTCCAGTCACTGTGAACTATGACTCAGACTGCCACCAAAGGACTGGTAGAACCCAAATGCATGTAGTGCTGGCTGGAACTGGAGGATTTTTTTTTCTTCTTTTGTGACATTTGAAAGTCTGTATGGACATAGATAAGGCTGTTGTAATGGGTTAGTGTATAAAAAAACTCTCTTAATTAAAAAAATAATGCCCTTACATCAGTGTTTTTTTATTGCAGGGATTCCTTATGGCTTGGTCAAGTTTGAAGTTGGCATATGCTAGAAGCTTGCTCGTCCTTTTCTCAGTGTCTCATATTCTGCTGCTGTGTCACCCAACACATGTCTTTGACATCAGTTATATTCATCCCTCGGACATTGGATACTGTATACAGATACAATAGTAATTTATTAGTAATCGAGAGTCTCACCATACTGCAGTCCAGTGAAGTAAATGCAATTTAGATATTAAAAAATGCTTATAGGAATTTTAGTACTGTATCAGAAACTTACTAATCATAAATCTATGAATATATTCATGTACAAAATGTTCCCATTTTTTCGACTGTTTACTGAGACACAAGATGGTAGTATCTCCACTCATGTACTATCTAGAGCCATCAGACAGTAGCCTTACTTTTTGTGAACATGTCGTGCTGGTAACCACAGGTATTTGTTTCACACAAAATTGTTATACTAGCACCAATTGGAAATTAGTTTTTTTATTAAGTAACTTACCCAGTTATTACTTAGCTAAGAGTTTCTACCCGAACAGCAGCTTAAATCTTGAAATTCGTGGTAGCAATTCTTTTGTTTTGTGTAGGTGACAAGACCCCACCCACTTTTGGGGTAAGATAGAGGAACAACTAAGCCAATAGATCAATTTGTTTCTGCTGCTAATATCATCCACACACTGTGTTGACTAAGCAGCTTGGTTTTGACAATTGTTGTTTCTTCCTACCTGGTGAAGTATTCTTTGTATGATAGCCTTCGGCATTGTTTTTTTTCATGATCTGACTTTGTTACTGATTGTGACTTTTAGCTAGTTAGTATGTCAGATACTAGCTCTTCTAGTTTCTGGTATTTCAGCAAAGGCTGCAATACCTGGTTAACGAAAATAACTTATGACTCTCATACCCTGTGCACAAATTGTAGAGGGCTAGTTTGCACCATTGATTTGACATGTGACGAATGCAGGGATTGGGACGAACGTAAATGGAAGACCTTGGCTTCTCGTTTAAATAAATTAGAGAGAGATCGCAAGAGGAAGGCAGCCGCTAAAGCTGGCGAGAAATTAGCTAGTCAAATGACTCTTAAATCTAATGATGTAGATATTCCTGCTGTATTTCCTCCTGTTTCCATATCAGTCCGATACCCAGACCACCTACTGCTCCCCTGAATTTCACACTTCCGAGCCCGGACACACAGCATGGAAAAAATTTGATCAGAGAATCAATATGGTGGTAGGTATAGTGGCCCAATTATGCATCGATGAGTGCCCTTATGGACAAGCTCGACAAGAAAAGTGAAAGTGAAGTGTTAGTGAAGGCAGTGGCTGTTTGTCCCACTGATTCTCTTAGGCATCAGTCACTGCCATACTCCCCTGAACCAGGGAAGAGGCATGCCGTTAGCCCAAGGGAGGTCAGTAGGGTCTGCCCACAAGCAGTCGTCCCCTCAGACCAGCCTTTTGCGCCAAGAGACAGCCACTGGAAAGGCGTCTCGGATGTACGTCAGCTCTCGTCTAGTTCGAGGGATTCTTCGCCATACAGAAGATGCCAATGGCATCTTCCTGACGAGTCATGCCCATTGAAGAGGTATTCTTCTTCCAAGGACCAAGCTTCTCATCTGCCCAGCAAAAGGTTGAGGGAGCTGTCAGTCCTCAGCCTTCTTGCAGTAAGTGGTACAGTCCTGAGCACTTCTTTCCTGGATGTCAGGAACGAGTGTTTAGTCACTTCTCTTCATTTAAGAAGTGTCTTCTTTCTGACTCCAAGCACTCTGCTTCTAGTCTGAATGAAGTTCTTCGTCTAAGCACCCGGATTCGGCTGAGCGCCCCGTACTTAACGAGCGTTTTTCATACGATGAGCTCCCAGTAGCGGCCGAGCGCCTTTACATTACCTGAATGCCTGCCTGCAGTTAAACACCCTGACACAGTTAAGCTTCCTGAAGAGCCCAAGCTTCCCGAATTGCCCAAGCTTCCTGAAGCATCTGAGTGTCCTGTAGCACCCAAGTTCCCTGATGCATCTGCTTGCCCTAAAGCCCTGACACATCAACATGCATCTACTCCTCCGCCTGCTGCAAGTGCCTCGGGGGAACCAGCCAGTATTTTGATGTCAGCTTCTAAGCTACAAGCGCCAGCTTCGTCCAGTTCGGCGACGAATTGTCAGTCGGCCTCAAGTTTGGATCCAACATTGGCTCCTCTTCAGTGCAAGTTGGATAGCATTCTGCAGCTTCTTCATGGACCATCCACTGCTAAGGCACCTCCGTCGGATGCTTCCTTGTCTCCTGTTTTGTCATAAGAAGAGGATTCAGCCAAGATTCTCCGGTGACTCCTTACACGACCCTCTTGAGGTTTTTACTTCAGAACTTCGTGGAGTTCTGCTCTCCTGCGACTCCTTCGTCCCCAGCTTCATCTTATATGATGAGCAGTCAGCCTTCGGACACTGCCGGACTCCCTAGTTGGTTTTCTTGTCCTCATCCAAGAAGGCCCTTAGTGAAGTGGAGAACTGGCTTTCCGAGAAGAGGGAGCAGGGGAAGGCTTGCTTTAGTGTCCCTCCTTCTCGTCTTTCTAGGTCTCACTACTTATCTTATGCTACTGGAGAAGCTCCTTCCCTGGGAGTGGCTGCCTCCTCCCAGGGGGACTTCTCGGATCTCATTGACACAGGCCGTAGATCCGCTCTTGCGTTAGCGAAGGTATTCTTTTGGGCGCAAGAGATGGACCACCTTCTGAAAAGTCTTTTTAAGACTTTTGAAGTCTTAAGTTTTATGGACTGGTGTTTAGGTGCTCTTGCCAAGAAAGTTCAGGAGCCATTTAACCGCCTGATTACGCTTTGGAACTTCTGGATTTTCTCTCCTGCACTGACAAAGCAGTTGGAGACAATTCGCAGGAGATTGCCTCACTATACGTGATGGGCATACTCAAGAAGAGGGAACTTTGGGTTTCCTTCATGTCTAAGGGTGTGACATTGTCTCAGAATCGGCGCTTTTATTTTTTCTGCTGGACAAGTATCATCTTTTCCCACAGACAACCATTGGTGAGATTGTTTCCACCCTGCATGCCCCAGTGGGTGTGAGACTCCTTCTTTTCTGGGAGAGGTGGAGTTCAAGAGGGGCAGACCCAGTGGGTAGTCAAAGTACTCAAGGAGTGTTATTCTATCCCCTTCAAGGAGAGGCCTCCTTTGACCAACACTCTCGTTGCCTTGACGGCTTACTGCAAAGGATCGGAGAGGTATTTGGCCCTCTCAGAGGAGGTTCCCTCTCTCATCAGCAAGAGGGCCATAGAACTAGTCGGGAACTCCAAGTCTAAGGGGTTTTACACCCACTTCTTCTGCACTGCCCAAGTCTTCAGGGCGGTGGATACCGGTGCTTGACGTGAGTGCTTTGAATGCCTTCATAGAGAAGACAAAATTCAGTATGGAGACAACACAGTCAGTTGGTTCTTGCTTCCATCTGTCAGGGGGATTGGATGATCTCCCTAGACATGCAGGACGTGTATTTTCATATCCCTATTCACGAGGATTCAAGAAAATACCTCAGGTTTGTCTTCAGGGGCCAAGTTTATCAGTTCAGAGCACTTTGTTTCGGCCTCTCGACTGCCCCACAAGTTTTTACGAGTGTACTCACTCCCCTGGCAGGTTGGCTTCATCTAGCAGGGGAAAAAGATCTTACTCTGTTTAGACAACTGGCTACTTCGCTCTCCCACAAAGAAACAATGCATGGTGACTTATAGGAAACAATTTGCATGACTCAAGATTTATGACTTTTATTGAATCTCCAGAAATCTCAACTAACTCCCACTCAGAGAATTCTCTATTTGGGGATTCTGATGGACTCTCAGAGTTTTTGGGCTCTGTCATCCCCCAAGAGAGTGGAGGACTGTTTGAGGAAGGTCGACTGTTTCTCGTCCTTCATTTGTGCACAGCAACTCAGTGGATGAGTCTTTTAGGCACTCTGGCCTCATTGGAGCAGTTTGTAAGACTGGGGAGACTGCACGTGGAGGTCGCTAGTTTTACTTGGATTGCCTGCTAGATCAGAAAGCACATCACATCTTCACTTCTTTCCTATCACAGCAGAGATAAAGGAGGATCTGCATTGGTGGGGAAGTCCAAAGAGCATTTGGATGGAGGGAAAAATCTCTTCCCAGTTAGCCCTGACCTAGACTCTTTTCCGATGCGTCGGATCTGGGTTGGGGAGCGCTCCTCAGGAACCGAGAAATCTCGGGGAAAGTGGTCCCCGAAGGAGAAACACCTTCGCATCAACCTACGAGAGTTGAAGGCAGTTCACCTGGGTCTCAGTCATTTGGTAATAGAATTGTGCAACAAGACGATCACAGTGCATGCAGACAATGCCACAGCCTTGGCCGACATAAAACATCAAGAGGGAACAGGCTTGTTCTCCCTGTGCGAGATAGCAAGAGACCTGTTGTGCTGGGCAGACCAGAACCGAACCCAATTAGTCACAAGATATATCCAAGGCAAATGCAGTGTCCTAGCAGACGAACTGAGCTGCCGGAATCATGTCCTTCTGACTAAATGGACATTAGACAGTTGGGTTTGCTCCAACCTTTTGAGTCTAGGGGGACAATTGACCGTAGACTTATTTGCAACTTCAGGAATCATGCCACTTGTTCTGCTCTCCTGTTCCAGACCTTCTCGCATGGGCAAAAGATGCGATGATCCAAGATTGGTCAAATTTGGACCTTACGCTTTCCGCTCCTTCTGAATGATAAGGGAAGTCCTCAAGAAGTTCCACTCTCACAACAACGTAAAGATGACTCCTGGGTGGCCCCTGGCCACACAGAAGGAATGGTTCCCAGACCTCTTCTGGATCTTCTCATAGACTTTCCAAGGCTCCTCTCTGCTTGTCCAAGTGTTCTCAGACTGCAGGATATTCCACATAAGCCTGTCCACTCTGGCCCTGACAGGCTTTCGACTGTCAGTAGATTTGTCTGAGCAAAAGGATTTTTGCGATTGGCAGTGGAGGCCATTGCCAAATGTAGAGGTGCCTCATCCAGCAAGCTCTACCAGACAAAGTGGAAGTTTTTAGGACCTGGTGCAGAAGAAATGGGGTTTCATCTTCTCAGATGTTTATCCCTCAAATAGCAGATTTTCTTCTATACTTGAGGTCTTCTGGAAGGTGGTCTTCTAGCATAAAGACTACAGATGGATGTTCACCTCTGTTTTCTCTGGCTGTCATGAAGGCCTCTATCATTTCCCTTCTCTAATATATCCAGTAACATCAAGAACGCTCAAAATTTACATCATAGTCAAGAGTAACAAAACGATGAAAAATATAAAGGAAGACAGTAATGAGTATCTACTTCACATATCCCTGAGAATAACTTTAATACATTAGCCCTTACAAAATCTCGTTACGAAATCCTGCAGAGTGTGAAGGACACTTTCCATGCCGTCTTAATCATACAAGTCTTGTCTCCTTCGGGTATTAGTGGCCGTTTATCTCAAAGGTCTCCATAAAACTGGAACTGTATGGGCCATCTGGATCTGCAAGAGCGACGTCCAGGACACGTCCCATATCCGGGGTCCTTAAACACGCCCCTACACAGTGTTAGCTTTGCAGTAACCATGTCATGACCATTTTATGTGCGTGAGGAAGGTTTCTCTGTCTGTCTGTCTGTCTGTCTGTCTGTCTGTCTGTCTCATTTCAATTAGTAATGAATGTGCAGACGTGTCAGAGTTAAAAATCTACCTCAGTGGTCTGGCTGACTATTAATAATAATCATGGGAGGTAAAGAAAGAGAGACAGAGACATACAGACAGAGAGTTAAAGCGGTTCTTATGTAGCATATTATAATCTCATGGTAAAGCAAAGAAGAGTTTTTTGAGAGGTGTTTGCAGTCTTCATTATTCTGGAATCCTCTTCCTTGAGATTTTCAAGAGAATGCACCAATTTTTTTAAAGAAGCACGTACTGTATATTCATCAAAGAAGAAATCCTTGGAGTTTCAACTTGACATTGATAATATCAAACTATAAGACAGAGAAGCATCGAAGAATCTTCTAATATAGGAGTACAATCGGATAAAATCTTAAAAATCTAGTTATAAAAACATATTCTTTAATATTAGGTATGCAAAGATGCGACAGAATTTCCACCTCCATGCTGGTCACAATATCGGATAAAGGAAAGGGTTAATTCAGATGTTCCCTGATTGCTTTAGAAAAACAAAATGAAATTCCGCAACAAAGCATAACATCTGAAACTTGTATCAGTCTGTTACAATAAGACTAAGCAGCCAATGTAATGAAACAAATGAGAAAAAAGAAAGTCTGGAATTCGTTACATCGAAAGGAAGACAAATAAAACCAGGTTTCTGGTCTAGAACATGAGGAACATTGAATTCTGAACGTGTTCTTGAGTCGTGAAAGGGAGAAGAAGAGTCATATTATCATCTCTTCCTTTAAGGCAGAAGAAGAAATGGTTGGCTTTTGTCCCCCTTTGTTCCCCCGGAAAGGAGAAGGTTAACGGCTTATGAAAATCTAACTGAACTTTCAGCCTGGAGAAAGGGAGCATTTTACGTCTCGGGAAAGGTCAAAGGGAAAAGAGAGAAGAGAGACAGACAGCCAGACAGCAGACAAAGCGACGTGAAAAAAGGCAAGCTGTTATATAGACATGAAAGGGAGCGCTTATATAAAGTTTCTTAGTTGATAACGTTGTTCGAACATTGAAACCACTGTCAGAGAGAGATGGGGCGAAATCCACTCACACAATCAGCATTTGCTGGCTTATAAGGAAACCATGGCTGATAGTGGATAGAAAGATGGGGAACATGTAAGATCGGGTGGAGTGGAAACCTGTGACGCGCAAAGTAAAAGAAGAGCTGGAAGTAGTGCTGACACTGAATGAAGAAAGATGCTGCGAGAACAGGAGTAAAGCAAATGACAACAAGTCGAAATGAAAGGGGATGAGGGCTAAGGTAGGCACAGACTAATAAGTGAGGTTTATAGAAGTTTGGTCCCAAGGGAAGAGAAAAAGTTAATATAAAATGTCCAAAGTAGGACTTGCGGAAAGACCAGACTGGGAAACAATCAGAATTAGAGTTTACTCTAAGAGATGTGCAGCAAGTGTAAGCGGTGTGGGTAGGGGCTGATTTTAAGAAATATGAGAGACCTTGAACTGGGCGTGCAGTGAACTAACTGAGAGGAAGAAATGCTTTAGGTGAAACCTATCATGAAAAATAGGGAAGGCGAGGAGGAGGGGGATTCTGGTGAGGAGAAGAGGAGGAAACATTGAACAGGGAGAGTAATATGCAACGCATAGTTGCCTCTGGAGAAATTGCCCCAGTTGAGATTATTCATAATCATTAGGGAAGGGAAATAAACTTCATTTGCGTTGTTTTGCTGACTCCGAACGCCTGCAATAACTGTCTTAGATATTGAGTTTTTTTACTAAATGCTTTTTAACCTAATTGCATAATTCGATTTGATGCTTCCCTTTTTAAAAAAACTAGAAATGTTAGAGGCACTATCGATGACGTAAAAACCTGGATTATTTAGATACCGAAGTCTCGAAGTATCAAAAATAAAATTTTTGTGTATGTCAAATTTCCAAATACTTCCTTGATACCAAGTAAAAAAAAAAAAAAAAAAACTAAGAGAAAATACTGAGCATGTTGGCGTATTCAAATCAGCGTGTGACCTAAATATTTTAGTTTAATTTCGCTTTATCTTTCTGAGAATCTCCTCCTTTCAATCCGTGAAATTGAGAGAGTGGTCAGCGGTCGAAGAATTGGAAAATAGAAGTCATGTCTTCTTCAGGGTCTGTCTGCTTTTACCAGATTTCAGGGATTTTTCTCAAGATTTAGGTCAGGACCTGTGATCAGTATTCTCACGCCATTCATTTAGTTTACCCCTTCATATGTTCATGGTTCAGTGCTTCTTCTGTATATTCCTTAAAACTGAAGCAATATTTAACACAGGAATAAGCTGCCATACATCCAAAAGGAGTTAAAATAAACTGAATTTTCTGTTCCTTCTGTTTCACAGCCGGGTTAGCAACTACCTTTCAGTCATGAGCTACATTTCCCAGTCACATCGTAAATCTTCCTTTAAACGAAAACAAACAAACACAATTGTAAACACTAAAATGTCTTTTTTTTTTTCAGGAATACAAGCGTCGATGCATGTTCAAGGGTGCGCTGATTTTCACCGTGTAATAGAGGCACAGCACAGTTGGAAAAGGTAAGGGCTTTAAAGTAGAGTATACGACATAATTAATAATGTTAAGTATTTTCTTGTTAAATCTGTACAGAATTAGTTAGGTATTAGCTTTTTTTTTGCATAATAAATAGAAGAAGGAAGAGAATAAAAGGCCAAACTGACATTCATCCCGGCCCATTTCCATCATCAAAACCTCTCGTTCGCCCTTTATCGTCTCCCTCATCTTTGGAAGCGACGGAAGGTTCCGGAGATCATAAATGTCAAAGTTCCCTGGCAGGCAAAACCGCCTTTTCCATCACATTCTCTCAGACCACTTCATTGGCGGCATCGTTTTCTTTAAAATTTAGTTTTGTCAGACTTTTTATTTATGAATTTATGCGTGTAAAATACGTGCCTTTAATCAAGTTATAAATCTATCTAGAGTATGCATATTTGCATTTTTACACAATTGACAGCGCATTAAGTAACGGGTATTCAAGAAATGAGGAAAATTTCAACTTAAAATTTCCGCCTAACAGGATCTGAGTAGTGTTTCCCTTCTTCAAATCGTCCTCTTGGACGTTCAAAACCGATAGGTGCTTAATGGTATCTCCTTAGTCCATCCTATACACTTTTTCAGTCGGAAAACGTTGTGGCAGCCTATTTGAAGCTTTGTTGACTTGCCTCGCCCACGGGCCCTACCCTTGTCGCGTTTACGAATGATTGAGAGCCTATCGAGGTGATAAAGTCACTGACGCATAACGGATGCAAAGTTTCACTTTTCAAGATAAAGCAAGATTTATTTTCCTGAAAACACGACTCAGGTGAAAATGCCTTGCATTATATTGTTGAAAACGTGATATATTCGCCAAGATGTTTGCGTTGTTGTTGCAAAACTCAAAAGCATTCGCATTTTCTTGAAGCAAACACAACGGAATTAGAAACTTGGTGTTTTATTGAAGAAAATACAAGGTGATTAAAAAAAGTCTTTTTATCGAAGAAACCACGATAATTTGAGATGAAAGAGTGAATAAAGATGAAAGAAAATAAATCAGAGGTAAGACTCACGTTCATATTGATCCGTTCACCTCATCACAATCCTCCTGTTGTCTTTTTCATCTTTCTATTCGTGGAAATTCTGGAAAGATTGAGCGCATAAACTCAGAAGTCCTGTGAGAGTAGTACCAAGGATTTAATTGGTCTCTCTTTCCTTGGCAGTTAGGATTTGATTCACTGATGATTTTTATTTAATAATTTTAATCAAAATTTCGGGCATATTCATGCAGTATAGGTGATGTGGTAAAATATGACATTATTCTCTCTCTCTCTCTCTCTCTCTACACACACACACACACACATATATGTGTGTGTGTCTCTATACAGTATATATATATATATATACAGTATATATATATATATATATATATATATATATATATATATATATATATATATATATATATATATATGTGTGTGTGTGTGTGTGTGTGTGTGTGTGTGTGTGTGTGTGTGTGTAATCACTTATAACAAATGCCATTGGTTGAACAACTGTCTTTTTCAACATTACATAATTGTACTTTTGTTTGTTTGATTTTGAGCTAAGATACTCGCACATTACGTCGCAATAAGGGTAGTAATAGGTAGCAGCAGTAGTAGTAGACTTTGAATTTGTAGTAGTAGTAGTAGTAGTAGTAGTAGTAGTAGTAGTAGTAGTAGTATGAATGAAACAAAATTCATTCATTGATAGACTAGCTAACCTGTCACATGAAATATTGAAGGGACTGATATCCCATCCTGAATGCATTTCGCAAAATCATGCAAAAATATGCAATTCAAAAATATCCAGTACAAACCACTGACATTGGTTATTGTATCCTGATGCGTGATATGATATTGATAATTACCATTCGCCTCTCAAACAGACTTGAATTCTATTTCATTTTCAAACGAATATGGAAACCATTACGAAATTACCAGCGTCCCTTGATGCGTGAGATGTACGAAAGGAAGATTTATCATCAAAAAACAAAAAAACTAAAATATAAACACGAAAAGGATAGAATCGCATTTGCTTAAGAGTAAGATACAGGTGACCATGTCTGTAGTTAAACAAGCAAATTTCCAAAGATAAGCGTGAAAATGTCCATATGGTAATTAATATTCCTCTACTTACACAAGTATTTACCCTCTCCTCAGGCCAGAGAAGATACAAAACGTGGAACCAGTGAGAAAACTTGCGGATCATTTCGTTTTTTTTTTTTTTTTTTTTTTTTGGTGGGGCGAGGCCTGGGGGGTTGTGTGGTTGCAAGGGGGAGGGGCTGGGTGTACTATGTTGTAACCGGGATTAGAAATACAATGTACAGTAAATTAAAACATTTTTAGAAATTACTTACTTGCAAGCAACCTAATATCTATACAGAAGCATCAAATTGTAAATTTATAAAATAACTTTTCCGTGTTCATACTCTTCAAAGACAAGGGATAATTAGCATAAAATAATGATTCGTAAAATTATTTTTTGAATAGAATAAGAAATTCTTTACAATTTATGAGAAGCAAAGAAGGCAGCTATAAGCAAATACATCGTCCATACTACTGGACATCAAATCCTTTTGAAGTAAACAGCGATATTTGATATACATGTGCATTTACGCAAACGAATTGTTTTCAGTGTATTATTATTAGTTTTTTTTTTTCTGGGGGGTGGGGGCCGGCTATCACAATCATCTTATTGGACTGAGTGGTTTTTATAGTGTGGGGTTCCGGGTTGCATCCTGCCTCCTTAGGAGTCCACCACTTTTCTCACTATGTGCGCTGTTTCTAGTAGCACCCTTTTCTGCATGAGTCCTGAAGCTACTTAGGCATCTAGTTTTTCCAGGTTCCTTTTCAGGGATCTTGGGATCGTGAGTAGTGTTCCTATGATTGTGGGTACAATTTACACTGGCATATTCCATATCCTTCTTATTTCGATTTTCAGGTCTTGATACTTATCAATTTTTGTCTTTCTTTCTCATCTACTCTGGTGTTCCATGGTGTTGCAACATCAATTAGTGATGCTTTCTTCTTGATTTTGTCAATCAACGTCACGTCTGGTCTATTGCCACGTATCACTCTATCTGTTCTGATACCGTAGTCCCAGAGGGTCTTTGCCTGCTCGTTTTATATCACTCCTTCAGATTGGTGTTCATGCCACTCATTACTGCAAGCTAACTGGTGTTTCTTGCACAATCTCCAGTGGAGGGCTTTTGCTACTGAATTATGCCTCTTTTTGTATTAGTTCTTTCATATTGCACTTCCTGCATGTGGGTGAGATGTTATTTCATTCTATTGTTCTTTGGACATATCTGGTTCTTAGGGCCTGATCTTGTGTCGCTGTTAGCGTTCCTGCTGTTTCCTTCTTGAGTTCTCCCCTCTGTAGCCATTGCCAGGTTTCATCACTGGCCAGTTCTTTTGTCTGTCTCATGTAGCCTACTGTCCGTGCATTGGTTTGTTGTGCCATTCCTCTGTTCTGTTTTTCATTCTCCTGTCTCTGTATATTTCTGGGTCGTCGTCTACTTTCGTCAGTCCTCCTTCCCATGCACTCCTTGGCCACTCGTCTTCACTGGTTTTCAGATATGTATAGTCTGTCTGTATTTGCTCTTGGGTGTAGTGCTTTGTGTATTGTCATGTGTTTTCTAGTTTTCTGGTCTATGCTGCGGAGTGCAGCCTTCGTCCACTCCACTACTCCTGCGCTGTATCTGATTACTGGTACTGCCCATGTGTTTATGGCTTTCGTCATGTTTCCGGCGTTGAGTTTTGACTTGATTATTATTATTATTATTATTATTATTATTATTATTATTATTATTATTATTATTATTATTATAATATCAATGTTCACGTCATTATCATTATTACCGCAAGTCAGTTAACGAAAAAAACACAATAAAGGAAAGACACGTTATCTGGCTTTGTAAATGAGTCCAACCTAAATTACATAAGCGCAAACAGAATCTCACTCGCGACATAACTCATAATGGAACTGAAATACCATACACCAAGAAACCCACATTTTTGAGCGCGCAGGTCACCCCGATGTGACATTTTGTAATTCAGGCCTTCGCTTCAGATTTATCCTCAGCTGAGAGAAAATATGAACCGCAAATTCATGTCATGAAAATGTAGTTTTGCGAAATCGATTCACACGAGACATTACATTACTCCCTTGTGGGGAGGTTAAATATTTTGGCCTATTTCCTTAAAAATCTACAGTGCCTCTGTTGTCCTTAGCTGTAAGTTACGAATCTCGTGATCAGTCGATGGCAGTGAGTTACAGCCAGGACTTAAAAGGGCGTGGGGATAGCAGCCTAATCACAAAAAGGACTTGCTAATAGGCCAGTTCAACCAAGGGAAAATGAGTAATGAGTTGAGTGATATATTTTTTTTTTTTACCTTCCCATTTTGAGTGGGTGGCATGAGAAGGGCGGAGCCCTCCAGTGCTCAGCAAGTTTCTAGTGATGAAGTTGTTGGCCCAACGCCCAACCTGACCATAGCTGAAAATAATACCAATTCACACCTGGGTGACTGGTGGGCATTAGCCAAGGTTTCAGCTAACGGCTTTTTAAATCAATGAGGCTATACTTCATTTTTCATTATGTTTTACAGTTAGACTACAGAATATACTTGGGACATTTAGTTGTGGGGGCTTGCTATAAAAGATTTTCTTCCTAGATTCCCCAACTGAAGGATGAATTTGTAAGGGGCCTCTGCACCCTTGTGGAGCCACCCCCCCTTTTAGAGACAGACAAATCTTGCAACAAATCTTTAGTGATGTGATTTTGTAAGTCTCCGCGTGTCTTTACTTGTGGTTGTGACTCTGTTCAGTTCATTAGAATATTGAAAACGAAGAAACATCTAGTCTTTAAGATTACAGATTATTCAAGTCACGTATTAAATACAGTTGTCATAATAAAAGTATGCTGTGGTCAAAATCAGTAAAAACTGCCTTTTCAATGTAAAATGGGTAACTTTTACAGTATGCAAATGAGTCCGAATATTCAACAAAACTCATGATAATTATCTGAATATGAATAGTAACTTAATTCATCTCTGAATCCATTAAGATACTCTTGTCTGACAATGGAAAATTGAAATAATTTTTCTGAAAAGAAAATTGTTTTGGTCTTCAAATGATTTTCTCTCTCACATTAATAACTCGAATTCTGCCTTTAAAATTTCAATGCATCTGAGATCCAGTTTTTACTTAGAATCAGTATTCTGTGAAACGGATAATAAATAGGTAAAACCCACCTTGGAAGGAATACAGTTATTATGCAATCATTTTTTGAAACAGAGGAAGAGGTTGATGTTGTACACAACTTTTGTTTGTCAAAGATGAAAATTTAAGATATTATGAGGACACTGTAAATAGTAGTTTTACCCCTTTTTTAAAATTAATCCTTATAAGAACTTTATGTGAATTACAGACTATCAAGCATAATATGCAAAGAAAGATACGAATTTCGATCATAAATCTTAAAGAGCTAAATGAATACTTATTTTTAATATACATACACACACACACACACACACACACACACACACACACACATATATATATATATATATATATATATATATATATATATATATATATATATATATATATATATATACATATATATGTGTGTGTGTGTGTGTGTGTGTGTTTGTGTGTGCACATGAATATGAGAATAAAGAAAAATATGTGTGGCAGAAGCAGGAAAATAAGAAAAGCTAACAAAAAGTAATCAGAGAAGGGTCAGACGCAAATAGAGAAAAGAACAAAAATAATAAACTCTTAAAGAGAATAGACAATGCACTCTTCACAATGGGGAGAGACAGATGAGACTCAAGTTGTAATCAGGACTTAAGTGTTTGGTCGCAAGTGGAGGGAGGAGGGAAGGGGAGGGAAGAGGAATGGGGAGGGGAGAACGGGGAGGGGAATGACACCCACACAACACACACAGAAAGGCAGCCAATGAAATTAATATAATAGTTTGAGTTTTATTTTCTCAAGCCCTTGTTGCATATGTCCCCTCCCCATTGGAAATAATTGATTCTATTAATTCAGTTATTGTTAAAAAAAGGTATTTGTAAGCATTAAATGGAGTGGTTGCATTGCCAAGGAAAACCTAAGGCATAAGTGGCGCGTTATAATCCTAAAAACATACTCTCTTGCTTTTGTTGTAACCTCTCAACTGTCGTAAAAGCTGTATTGGTTTATATGCATAACAGAGAGAGAGAGAGAGAGAGAGAGAGAGAGAGAGGGGGGATAAGATAAGAAGCTATTATATAAAAAAATTTTCAAAGCATGAGATAGAGCAGAGTTATTCCCTTGTTAAACATGCATCATGCCAGCCAGAGACTACCTGTAGAAAGTTCTTCGTGTCAGCGATTAATATTCTATCCGAAATGTTTCATTGTCAATCTAACTGAACAAGTTTCAGCTGGAATTCCCTCAGCCGAATAGCGCTGGACGGAGGTAACTCATACTTTAATAGTGATTAGCTGGCAGGAGAAACTCATTAAAGTTATGCAATAACACACTTGATTCCATCAAAACTTTATTAATTAAATCGAAGTTTGTGGAAACATGATAGCTCCTCACCCAATCCTGAAGAAAAGTTCGGAAATCGACGATAAAATGGAAAGAATTTGAGCGCAAGGATTATTCAGGTCAGGAAGTTTTGCACAAAAACTTCTACAAGAGCAAGATATATAAGTGTTCTTTATTATTCCAAATTATAGTGAAATTCGCTTTACCTGACCTTGTATAAAAACATTTTGAAGTTACCAAAATATTTTCGGTCATTAAAGAGTAGAATCTTTTCTAAGAGCTACGAAAAATTATGAATATTCTTGGGGATATGCGCAAGGGACTACCGACGTTATCCCAGATTTTAAGCCCTAGGAATTTGCAGTTATTCACAGGAGTCAGGTCTTAACGGCCACGAGTGCAAGGCCGATGCATTACACTAGAGAGAGAGAGAGAGAGAGAGAGAGAGAGAGAGAGAGAGAGAGAGAGAGAGAGAGAGAGAGAAAGCAACACATTTAAGAAAGAGAAAATGAGAGGAAGGGGGAGAGAAAATAAAAAAGAAAACGTGAATAGCAGCCACTCTGAGAGAGAGAGAGAGAGAGAGAGAGAGAGAGAGAGAGAGAGAGAGAGAGAGAGAGAGAGAGACTTAGTAGTTGGTTTCTAAATCTATCTGAAAGGTAATGCATCAGATATCGTAAGGCTCATTCACGATGAACGAACAAAAGAATGGTAAACCAATAATAATCTTATTAGGAACTATAAAAAATTATGCTTATATGAGCACAATGATAGTCACCTTCGTATTAGGTGGACTGCACTGATTTTTACTTGATCTAATTTGAAAACTGTTCTTTCTCTTGAAATAACACTTCGTACCATTTCATGATAAAGTATATCATGAGTATATTGTGAAGACACGAAACTAAAATATTTTTCTGTATGAATTCTAAAAGAGGATTTCATTCCCAAAACTATTTTTACGACGTAAATCAAGATATGCTCTGTAGTCAGTTTTTACGATTGAGAAATGTACGACAGGACGCGAAATATTTATCGAAATAATGCGTCCTGAAATGAAAAATCCCCAGAGCGAGAAATGTAATGCAGAATGTGATACAATACTCAAGGACGTAATCAGATTAACTTTCAAGGTTTAGATTTAATAGCGTGCACGATAGCATATGTTTCGTAATATATTATTTTTTATTTCTTGTTCTGACATTTATTTAAGGAACAAAGTAAAATGATACTGATTTAAAAAGAAAAACCTTACAGCATGTTACAGAATTTGTTTTCTACATGATCAACTTGTAGTCCCTTATATAACTATATAAAACACTATTTTTTAACTGCGCATGTTCATAACAACAGTTTGCCGGGGATTCGGTATGGGAACTGTCTCGAGTAGAATATCCCATCATGAGAAATTTGGGGCAAATCCATAATGTCTTTTCAGTCTATCAGCCATGTTAAAATTAAATATAAAAATTGAGGATAACAGAAAGATAAATTTTAGAGATTTATATAAGGAAATGTATATGACCATCCACGTAGAAACCTTCACTTTTAATTTTTATTTGTACCTCCGGACAGAAAGACGCTTGCAACGTCATTGTTTTCCGATCAGTCATGTTGGGGAACATTTGGGCCAGGTTGCGCGAATGTGTGACTGACTCTCAACATCACAAGCATTGGCACATTAGCCTCTTGACCAGTTGTAGAGGCGATAACAAGCAACCTGTTTGTATCTTCTTGCACCTTAATCTAAAAGTTAAGGTGCTTAATCTGGTTGTCAAATGGCATATGATTAAAATGACTTTCTCTCTCTCGTAAGGATGGACATACTAAAGTCATATGTACGATTGCAGGGGTAAATTATGTGGCAGGGATTTTTGTAACACATGGATACCGTCTTCTCTCTCTCTCTCTCTCTCTCTCTCTCTCTCTCTCTCTCTCTCTCTCTCCCGGATTATATTGAAGTTCATAATGCCTTAGAAAGACGCTGATAAAAGACTGCAAGATTTTGTGCCAATATTCAACGATGAATGAAAACCTTCAGTGACAGCAAAAATGGGACAGTATATAAATGATAACGAAGAAACTCAATTATAGTGATGATCATAAGACATGCTTATTATCTTGCTTTAATATAGTGCCATATTTACCTTACTAATCAATATTTTATGCTTTGGTTATCTTTTATTGGAAACCGGTTGCAGACACGAGGCCATTATAGCCCTAGTCGTTACTGTTATTTGGCATGTGATGCTATAGTGAAACTGTGCACACCCCCCTAAACCTAAACACACCCCCAACTAAACCTAAATGCACCCTCACTAAACCCAAACACACCCACTAAACCTAAATGCACTCCCCCCTAAACCTAGCCACAGCCCCTACAAAACCTAAACACACCTCTCACCAAACATAAATGCACCCCCACTGTACCTAAACTCACCCCCACTAAACCTAAACACACACCCCTCACTAAACCTAAATGCAACCCCTACTAAACATAAACACAGGCCCTCTGCTAAAGCTATACACACCCCCATCAAATCTAAGTACACTCCTATAATCTAAGTTCGGTCATATGATGGCCACGTGCCAAATTTTGTCTAGATCGGTCCAGCGGTTCGGATTTCTATAGTGCACAATCATACCAACATTCAATTACACATATATATATACGTGTGTATATATACATACATATATATATATATATATATATATATATATATATATATATATATATATATATATATATATATATATATATATATATATATATATATATATATATATATATATGTATATATATATATATATATATATATATATATATATATATATATATATATATACTATATATATATATATTATATATATATATATATATATATATATATATATATATATATATGCAAAAACCGTGTTTAAGCAACAAGGAAAAATTATACAGATAATTTTGAAAAGAGACGCTGCTCACACGTGGTTATATAGGCCTATGTCCCTAGGCTGTTTTTTCGGTTGTCTGCACACACACATACACAGGTCTATCACCGAAAGAAAAGCATGTGGTTACTGCAAGGCGAGTTGTTAGTCAAAAGATATTTTTTTCATGTTGGCCGTTTGTTATGAAGAGACAAAATGGCCATACCTTTACATTATGTGAAACTTCAGCTCACTCTCACTGTACTTTTGCATCACAATTCCACTTCACTTCAGTCTTTCCAATCCGCTTCGCACACACACACACACACACACACACACACAAAGAGAGAGAGAGAGAGAGAGAGAGAGAGAGAGAGAGAGAGAGAGAGAGAGAGAGTTTCATTTTGAAGGTAAAAAGCTTTTATTTTTTTATTTTATGTATTGATTCAGGAGTAGGTCTAACTTTAATATCTCGAGTTAATATCTCCCGCTTTCACTCCATGGCCAACGTTTCCCTGTGTTCGACTAACTGTGACTTCATCTTCTGTTGTAGTCTACAGACTGTAACACATGGCGGTCCTTCATTCATTGATGTCATTCATATACTGTAAATATTTAAGCTTAAGTCAATCTAGTCTTCGTTAGGCCTACTTGTACTTGAGACTTATGCAATGATAACTACTTATTTCAAGTTGATGTCAGGATCGACTGCATATGGACGCAGTGTTCGAATGGTGTTTTCTTTTTTGAACCACCCTGTCAGTCTAGCCTCGCATAGGCACCATACCCCTTGAAGTGGAGGCTAGCCTCGAATATACCACAGTGAGCCAAGAGCTGGTTTGAATTATTATAGAAATAAAAGCCTCACAAGAAGCCGTCATTTGTAGGGGTTCGTGCGAGGCTAGAAAGCAAATCTCACTAAGTTCAGTGAGCTTGAGAGATTTCTGTTTGTCTCCTTCAGTTCCAAATCCCTCGAGGACAGGCAATGGAAAGTCCTTTAAGGACTCTGTAGCTGATGTTATGAAATGAACCTTGTTGATTAATAATGGTCATCGGAAAAATTTCAAAAGATGCTTAAAATTGTCATTCATAAAAAAAAAAAAAAAAAAAAATTGAAAGTTTGATGATGGATAAAACTGACGTTAATATCATGACAGTTTCTGGACAGTGCTGCCAACGTTCACAATTCAGTCGACTTCGAAAGACGAAAAAATAATTCTAAACTTCCTATGTTTCCACCCTCTCTCTCTCTCTCTCTCTCTCTCTCTCTCTCTCTCTCTCTCTCTCTCTCTCTCTCTACAATGAAAATGACAAACCAACACTAATTAAAGTAATAAACGCAAGAGAGAGAGAGAGAGAGAGAGAGAGAGAGAGAATTTGCATCTGAAAACGTCTAATCCACTGCAAAGTTAACAAATGCTGTAACTGTAACATTTTAGGCCTATTGTCTTTAATTTGTTGTTATGAAACCTAGTATATCTATTTACAATTGCAATCGTTAAAAAAATCTTGAAATTTTGACATAAATTAATTCACATATTATTTTAAAACCCCTATTGCTAACAAACATATAGCCCAAGGTCTTGAGACCTTGATATAGCCATCGAAGCTTACGTTCGAATTTACAGTTTAGAACCAATGAACTTTAGGTATAGCGGCTGTGGGATGCGGCCATAATCGTCATTTCTAGAGTGACAAACGCATCTAAATCTATAAAATATCATGTAACAAATACACAAAAATACATGAAAAATGTAGGCCTACTGACCGTGTAGCCTAGGTTTCCAAAACATTTAGGTTCTATCCTCTGAAAATTATCAATAAGAGAGAGAGAGAGAGAGAGAGAGAGAGAGAGAGAGAGAGAGAGAGAGAGAGAGAGAGAGAGAGAGAGAGAGAAGCATAAAATTGTCGAAATGGACAACTATGGACACTGTCACCTGTCCGGTATAATTCTGAAAGCGTAAGAAGATGTATTTGCATTCGGCGCCAAGATATGCTCACCCCTATTTTATAAGATTGCTGCTCCCATATGGAAGTCACTAGGTGAACCAATCTTGCAGAATAAAGCCAGTCTCTACACCATAAAAATACACAAACTGATGAAAAAGGAATTGTTTCTACATTCCCGTGTTTATATAGCTGATAGTAGCCATGTGCTGAAGCCAGTCATCTAATCAATTAATCAGCCAATCAGTCAACTTATAAAATGGTCTGTCCAGCCAAGCATCATACGTGTCAAGATCTTCGTCTCTCTTAAACCAACCTCAGTCACCTGTTATTATTCATTTGAACACCAACCCATATATCAGCAAGAATAACCTCCATGGTTAAACCTCACTGGTTTAAAGCAAACAGGATTCGTGAAACTTCATGCTTAGTAAGTTGTTTTTGAAGGTATAAAGAGATCTTTCATTTTATATGCTGAATCAGGGGTTGGTAGTTTATCGCTGTCATTTTTTTTTTTTTTGTGGTGTCTGGTTCCCAGTGCTGTAATGGCTTTGACTTCGTCTTTTGTATAGTCAGTAAACCACGACTCAAGGTGGTCTTTGCTCTAATACTTTATCGAAGTCATATGTAAAAGCACTATATTGTAAGTCACTTGTACTAAAGACAAGTGCAATGAAAACAACTTGTGTGAAGTTGAGGTCAGGAGCGAAGTCTTCAAACGGACGTAGTGTTTGCATAGTTTGGTTTTTTTCTGAACCACCCTGTCATTCATCAGGGCTGCCAATATTAATACGTCTGAGCAAGGCTACCAACGGCTCAAAATCAGTCAGTGGCACCAACTGCTCCAAATCAGTCAAGGCTGCCAACTGCACCTGGAGTTGCAATCTCTATACCAGCACTACTTAGTTCAGTGATCTTGCACCAGGGCGCGGTGCAAAACCTTGCGGCCATCTTTAAAGGTCTGGTAACCCGCAAATTGAACAGGGGCTTAGTGCAATAGTGAATTTTTTTTTAACGTTAATGTTTAATGAGTAAGTGCTTAGCGAATGTTTAGAGATTAGTGAGTGAGTGTATAGTGAATGTTTATGAGTAAGTGTTTAGTGAATATTTAGTTTAGGGTTTAGCAAATGTTTAGTTCAGGGTTTAGTGAATGTTTTGTAAATGTTAGTGAATGTTTAGTGTGTAAGTATTCGGTGAATGTTTAGTTAGTGTTTAAGGTTTAGAGAATGTTTTGTGAATGTTAGTGACTGTTTAGTGTGTAAGTATTCAGTGAATGTTTAGTGTGTAAATATTCAGTGAATGTTTAGTGAGTGTTTAGTGAATGTCTTGTGAACGTTAGTGTTCAGTGAATGTTTAGTGTGTAAGTATTCAGTGAATGTTTAGTGAATGTTTAGTGTGTAAGTGTTTAGTAAGTGTTTAGGGTTTAGTGGAGGTTTAGAGCATGTTAGTGTTTAGTGAATGTTTAGTGCATAAGTATTTAGTGAATGTTTACTGTGTAAGTATTCAGTGAATGTTTAGTGAGTGTTGAGGGTTTAGTGAATGTTTTGTGAATGTTAATATTTAGTGAATGTTTAGTGTGTAAGCATTCAGTGAATGTTTAATGAGTGTTTAGGGTTTAGTGAAGGTTTAGTGAGTGCTTAATGTTTAGTGAATGTTTAGTGTGCTAGTATTCAGTGAATTATCACCAAAGGAGAATTTTTTAAAGTGATAAATGGATCGGTACCGCCAGGTCTCGATCCCTCGACACGGTACCCCCCAATGACTCCATTCGACGGTCAAGCTGTTGAGCCACCCAAAAACGAAAAAAAAAATCATAATAATAGCTGCGTGTTCCAAACGTACCAATGAGCTATCATGGTGGAGGTAAGATAAGGCCGAAGCGTAGTACGATTTCCCCATTCTCAACGGGTAAATAAATATAAATATATATATATATATATATATATATATATATATATATATATATATATATATATATATATATATATATATATATATACTTACACATATACATAAATATATATGCACATATCTCTCTCTCTCTCTCTCTCTCTCTCTCTATATATATATATATATATATATATATATATATATATATATATATATATATATATATATATATATATATACTTACACATATACATAAATATGTATGCATATCTCTCTCTCTCTCTCTCTCTCTCTCTCCCTCTATATATATATATATATATATATATATATATATATATATATATATATATATATATATATATATATATATATATATATATATATATATATATATATATATACATATATGTGTGTGTGTGTGTATGTGTATGTATGTATATATATATATATATAATCAGAAAGTTACAAACGTCTTTAATATCAATTCACTCTACCTCAGAAGTAATATATTTTCATATATGTTACCGAAGGGGAATTTTTAGGTGATAATAAGTCCACCGTCCCGTGGGATCGAACCAGCGACGGACGGGAGAATCAGGACTACAGTGACACGCTAACCAGTCGGGACGGTGGACTTATTATCACCTAAAAATTCCCCTTCGGTAACATATATGAAAATATATTACTTCCGAGGTAGAGTGAATTGGATATTAAAGGACGTTTGTAGCTTTCTGATTGTATATGAATCACGGTGATGTGATAAATAGTCATATATATATATATATATATATATATATATATATATATATATATATATATATATATATATATATATATATATATATATATATGAAAATAAGAAGGCCCATAAAACACTATTTAAACGTTGAAACCATATATTTCAGGCACTTGTTTCTGTGCCCTGTTCACTGGTAGAATATGGACAGGTGGAAAGTTACAATGGTATATATACAAAAACATGAAGGTGTGGCCTTAGGCCTGATGTTAAGGAGGTGGCGTTTCTTAAGAAGGAGGAGATTGACCAATTCCCTAGTGGTTTTTGGCCTCATTAGCTCCCGTTTGGCGATGGATCTGGCGGTCGCGTTTCTTGGGTCATCTTCTTCAAAAGGGGTGCGAGGATTAAGGTGTCAATGGCGTCCGATTTCCAATGTCCTCCTGACAGGTTCATATTGTTGGTTTGATTGATGATAGCAGATTCCAGCATCTTTCTTTTGTACGGACAGCTACTCTTGAAAACCAACTCCGCCCCACTCCAGTTAATGACATGCCCTGTATTTCTAATATGTAGGAAAATTCCCGAACTCTCCGAAGCGTAACGTACTGATCTTTTGTGCTCTGTTATTCTTTGCGAGAGCGATCTACCTGTCTCGCCTACATAAATGTCATGACAATTACTACACGGTATCTTGTAAACTCCGGCTTCTTCCCTTTTTTATTTAAGTATACGTTAACGAGCGAACTCCCGATGGATTTGGGATAATGGAAAATGAAAGGATTATTAGAACTGAGTTGCTCGGTGGCCTTTTGGATGTTTTCATCGTATGGAAGCTTTATTTTGTTGTTGAAATCTATTTGTCTGTTGTGAGTGGGACCTCTGTAGTATATTTTATTTGCTTTATTAATAGCCCTCTCGATAATGTGTGGTGGATAGAGCAGTTGCGTTAGGTGTTGGCGGATCGTGTTAAATTCTTGATCCAGGTACTCATTTGAACATATCCTAAGTCCTCTGAGGAATAGGTTGCACCCTACCATGATTTTTACGGAGACGTCGTGGTAGCTTAAGAAATGAATGTAGGAGACAGCGAAGGTGGGTTTTCTATATACTGTAAATGCATACCTGTTCTGTTTTCTTATGATCAGTACATCTAGGAACGGCAGTTTTCCGTCCTTTTCCCATTCTGTTTTAAATTTTATGGTCGGAACTAGCAAATTTAGCCTATTAAAAATTCCTTAAAGTCCCCAGCTATTGTCCCAGAAAGTAAAGATATCATCTACGTATCTAAGCCAGATCATGTTATGGGGTTTGATAGACGACAAAAGTTCTGTTTCGAAATATTCCATGTACAAGTTTGCTAGAAGGGGTGATAGGGGACTTCCCATGCTACAGCCAAATTTTTTTTTGTAAAAATTACCATTGAAAGAAAACACGTTGTTAGTTACACAGAGGTTGATAAGTTTTAAAGTTTTATCTATGCCAAGAGGAAAATGGTCTTCATATGGTTGTAACTTCCTCTCTAAGAAAAACAACACGTCGGCAATCGGGACTTTAGTAAGTAATGAATCGTGGCTAGCTCACTTATTTTTCTTCTAATCACATAGATGTCTTGGTGTGTGGCTTGTATTCTGTCTTGGAGGAATGTGCGGATGGAGTCCGGAAATGGGTCTGACGCCGATGTCCAACGCGTGAAACCGTACATTTTGGGAGAAACTTGTTCCTGTAGGCATTCTTGTAGAAAATTTCTCTGACATCTATGTGATTAGAAGAAAAATAAGTGAGCTAGCCACGTCACTTCGCCTCATGTGCAGGGATGATGGTATGTACAGATATCTTTCATATTTTGTGCTATCAGGTGCTATTGAAAACAGTGAGTCCCACTCCAGAAATTTGTGCTACAAATTAAAAAGACTGATTAGGAACAGCGTATGGAATAATCTTGGCCTTCCCAATAATGTGCTGAAATCTCTAACCATCCCCTCACTGCAGAAGAACAGACCGTTTTAAATCTTGGAGTTTCATTCGCTCTAAAACCTGGTCCTGAGAGTAATCTTAATTTCCTAGTTGCTTTTGATAAACATTTTGCAAAAACAACTATGACAAGAAAGAGGCATGTCTCAAAGGCATTTTGCTAAATGTCTTGGAGCAAAATAACAACAAAAATTCGCTCCTGAAAAGATTCCAAAATGCATTAGTTAGCTTAAGAAAAAGGGGGATATCATCATCACAAAATCTGACAAAGACGGGAAAATAGTTCTGTTAGACAAGGAGACATACATCAATAAAGTTCAAGAACTTCTAAACGATGCGAGACCTACGACAAATTAACGAAAGATCTCACAACAAATATTGCTGCTCAGTTTAACAAATCAGTTAGAACCATAGGGGCAATAAAAAGACATAGAATTACTAGAGACATTCAAGGTAATCAACCCTCTCTCCCTATTTTTACGGCCTCCCGAAAACACATAAAGATGGGATTCCTTTACGCCCCATAATATCTAGCAGGGCTCTTTCATGTACAAATTATCAAAATGGCTCGCAGACTTGTTATCACCCTTTCTAGGAACCTTCTCATCCTCCCACGTCAAACATGCAGAAGATTTCATACAAAAATTTAATAGTTTAAACATCCCCTCAAACAACATCAAACTGCTCAGTCTAGACGTCGATTCATTATTTACTAAAGTCCCGATTGCCGACGTGTTGTTTTTCTTAGAGAGGAAGTTACAACCATATGAAGACCATTTTCCTCTTGGCATAGATAAAACTTTAAAACTTATCAACCTCTGTGTAACTAACAACGTGTTTTCTTTCAATGGTAATTTTTACAAAAAAATTTGGCTGTAGCATGGGAAGTCCCCTATCACCCCTTCTAGCAAACTTGTACATGGAATATTTCGAAACAGAACTTTTGTCGTCTATCAAACCCCATAACATGATCTGGCTTAGATACGTAGATGATATCTTTACTTTCTGGGACAATAGCTGGGGGACTTTAAGGAATTTTTAATAGGCTAAATTCGCTAGTTCCGACCATAAAATTTAAAACAGAATGGGAAAAGGACGGAAAACTGCCGTTCCTAGATGTACTGATCATAAGAAAACAGAACAGGTATGCATTTACAGTATATAGAAAACCCACCTTCGCTGTCTCCTACATTCATTTCTTAAGCTACCACGACGTCTCCGTAAAAATCATGGTAGGGTGCAACCTATTCCTCAGAGGACTTAGGATATGTTCAAATGAGTACCTGGAT